>NC_056731.1:1788512180-1788812180 GCF_019279795.1 Protopterus annectens
ATGCACACACACACACATACACACACACACACACACACACACACACACACACACACACACACACACACACACACAGACACACACACACACACACACAATGCCATTGCCTCTAGACACACGACCCACAGTGATATTAAGAAGTCACTCTCTGGCCTCCTGCTAACCACCCTCTTGTGATTAATTCACCCATACTTTGGTACTGTCAGTCATAAATACTGATTTTATAATCTGTGAATATACAAAGCAAATTTATTTTTCTGTTATTATGTCTAACAAAACTTTCAGATGTACAAAATTAACATAAGAACAGAACAGTATATGTACAGGGAAAATTATTTGAATTAAGTGTTACTATACAGTGTGTATTATTGGCTAAAAATGAATTAATTGAAAATGTATTTCATACACCTGCATTACCTAGCACAGTATTTTTATTTTTGACTGAAGGAATTACTATTCATGTATTTTTGCTGATTATCTGCTGGACAGCAAAATTTAGGTAGCAAAATGCTAATTTCTAGCCTGACACTATGACAGCAATCACAGCCGTCACAGACAGAGAATGAAGAGAGCAATCTAACATCCAGGGATATGAATTTCTGATCAGTGCCTGGCAGTGTGCCGTGAAGGCTTACAGTAATCCCATTGGACAGCTAGGGCTGATGAAGCCAGGGGAAAGGCAGCCACAATGTAGATAGTTCACAATTGCAGACATTTGTCCATAATTTAAAGCTGCATGTGAAGTGTAGAGTATCCATCTCAACAACAAGCTGTAATTTAACACAAGTAACATTTATTCTGTTTATTCTAACCTGAGTAACATTTATTCTGTTTATTCTAACCTACTGTACCTTTTCTTCTCATTACTATTTTCATCCATTTTAAACCTCTTTAAAACATTGGCTCATTTTGAGCTTCTACCAAAAAACTTATAAAATACATTTGAATACAGAAATAGATAGTTCAGTGTTACAATGGTTCCAAAGGCATATATTCATATATTGTGCACTGACACATAGCACTCACCTCTGTTGCAGGATATATTAATATTTGCAATTTCCATGTTCTGTGTAATTATCCTGCTAGATGTCTGTCTAAATGTATGTGTCAATGTAATTTGATACATCTATCAAATATATTGAGATACTGACTTTAATTATATAAAATATACAGTACTGATTACAAACTGTTCAGTTCATTCATTAATTTGCTCATCACAATATATTTTGGTTAATGCAAATGCACTGCCTTAACAGCAATGTCACAGACAATGCTATAGTTCGCATGAATCTGTTTAATAGGTATTGAATGGCATTTGTCCTACAAAAAAGATGCATTTTACATCAATCTTTTTAACATGCACTGTCCTCACAGTCTGAAATCTTTAGCGAAAGGCAATAAATACAATCCGTCCCAATTAATGGCCTTTAAAATTACTTCTGTAAGTATTTTGCAAAGCTATCTGTCTGTTTTTCATTACCGTTTTGACAATAATTATATTTTGCGGGCTTATTTTGTTTTGCATCTAAATCTATATACCACCATATTATGAATCTTTGGCAGTGACAGCATAGTGATGTATTTAAGCACATATTTTTGATCAGCAGCAATTTCTTTATCTTATACATTAAAAATTGAAACTTTATTTTTTTAAACTACATTACTATAATCCATTCTTCTCTGTATGCATATACTCTGTAAGAATAATACCACCATCTCATATGAGCAATAGGAATTTAAATAGTAACACTGCAACACTAAAATGATTATCTATTCAGCATGTTGCTACTTAAGATAACTGAGGTAGATCTCTGCACTGTTTAAAGCTTGCTACTCACTTATCCTATTAGTATTATTATTATTATTACTATTATTACTATTATTATATTATTTATTCATGATCATTCTTTCTTTCTTTCCTTCCTTCATTCTTTCATTCTCAGATAACTTGCAAAATGCATGCCAATGATAATTTGAAGGATCACCAACTCACCTAGGGCACATCTTTGAGATGCAGGGGAAAATGAAGGACTCTGCAAAAAGTCATATGGATACAGGTAGCATGTACAAACCAGACACAGAAGGCACACCTTCCAAGACCCAAGTAGATCAAAGTGTTGACACAGCAAGGCTAACCAGTGCATTACAAAATTGTCTAATGAGGTGTTTACTGATGAAGTTGTTCTCCCTGAATCTTACTTCTACAGGAGATAGAGTCAGATAAACCTGGAACTTAATGGCAGTAAATAAATTAAATTAAGGCAGCATAAGGTCAGTGATATATACTGGAGGAGAACTAGCTGCAGATGCTGAATAGTTAAGGTTTGAGAAACAATACCTTCTACCATGTGAAGAATTACATTTGTTTTATTTGATCAAGTTACAACATTAAATGCATTTCATGTGTTTTCTGCTAAAAGAGGACTGATTTATTTGAGCAGTTTCCAATAGCACTTAGTTTACACAGTTTACATTTAGCTAAACTGCAACCAGCCCATTACTTATAAATTCACATTCATTCCTAATGTCTTTAGTTCTCAGTTATGACAAGCAATGTTGTGAGTATAATATATTAGTCAGAAAACCTGCTATTTGTTAGCTATCAGTTGATTGGTACTCACAACTTCATCACTGGAAGGTCACTAGAATCCTTTTACGGCAATTAGAGTTGGGGAAGAGTGAGGTGGTAGGTGTTGCATTTTCATCAATTTCACTTATCTCCAAGTTTTTGTGATCTTACAGCAAGAATATGTATCATTTGATTTAATGTTCCTTTGATCTAAAAGCAAACAAACAACAGAAAAGAAGCAGCAGTCCGTTACTAAATCTCACTTGATTGAAAACAATGTTAGTCTGTAGGAAATGACCGTTGGTTTAGTTTTGGAGCAAAGGAAGTACAATGCAAATTAGTGTTGATTAATATCAGCTCCTTTCTAATGCCCTAATGCCCAGGGTTATGTCACACCTGCAAGTCTCAAAGTTTGTGTATGTGTCCAGCAATGATTCAGATTGCAAGGAGTATTCTCTTTTCTCCATGGCTGTGTGACTGTGGAGTTAGTATATTTAAGTTAGAGGATGATATAGTTAGTGCATGTGACAATTTCAGTGAAAATAGTTTTGAAGTTTTCAGGCTTCAGTGAAATGTGGTTCAGATCAAATGCTCTAATGCATTTGTACACATGCTGTATATATTGTAGTTCAGGGATATGAGGACTTGCTTCAATACTGGAGGGGGGTTAGAGAGTACTGGCGCTGCAAACACAAAATTATTTCTGTTTTTTATATCTTTGGGGGGGGGGGGTCATTGTTTGGATAGTGACCTTGCAGGGTTTTATATGTTTTGCAGTCATATTATCATATGCCAATTAAATGAGATGCAATTATTTATAATAATCACAATTAGTCAAGCACAGTGAAATGATTTTTAGCTTGCAAAAAAAAATAAAAATCATGATTTATTATGGACTCTAAAGTGCCTGTATGATATACTGAGTTTCCCAATTCCAAATTAGAACTGTAATAATCTAGATCCTGTTAAGTGCCCAAAAATTACACATCTCTTTCACTACAGCTTCTGATTCATCATGCATTAGAATCTATGAATATCATCTGAGCCATATCCCCCGAGAAAGATGGTGTTTTCTTAACGCTGACAAGGAATAATTAAAATTTCTAGGATGAGGATATTCTGAAAGATAAGTGTGCACATGTTATGCATATTGGTTTATATAATCATCTGTTTTCAGTTATATTATGTTAATACACATTAATGCTATTGCATGAATGACTGATCTTGTTAAGTGGCATTTTCTTTAGAAGACCCATCCTTTTCCTGCGAACTAGAAGGTTCACTCACCCACATTTTTGTCCTATATCATTATCATTGTTATGGATGCAACCTTTTCCCTATGATAGATGTCCTACGTTAGATCAATCTATTCTTATATGCTCTCCATATCTTTGGGACTTCACATTGTACTATACATTCTACTTAATCATGAAATATATACTGGTTGATACATTGTTTTGAAATTTGCATACATTTTGCCTTAATCCTGCCCTTATGGCCTGTTTCATGGCTGAGAAGTCAATGAACAGCCAGTTAACTTATGTAGTAATAAACAAGTATACTGAAATAAATGTGCTGTAAAATGCAGAGCTTACAATAGTTGCTCTTTGCAGATGTTACATGTTATATTCTTTCACTGGTCCACTAGAGGCATATATTAGGCTCTGTCAGGAGGGCTGCAGACTCCATCAGGTGCACATACAAGGCCATCTACTGATTATTCTGTAGGACTGGTGGAATGTTATCAAAATGTTTACAAGGTTAAATGCCATCTTTTCACAAAATAATTCCTTACTTGTATTTATTATAACCACTGATGTTTTCATATGGCACATTAAAATGAACTGCTTTCCTTACAATACTGTGTTTTCTTTCATAAAATCAGGCTAATGCATTCATCTGTTATTCTGTCTTGATTTGGTACTAATGTTATAGATTGCTGAAGGAATAAGGTGATAAAATGTCATAATTAACTACTAAATAACCACTGACATATCTTGTAGCACCTTACTGATATTAATTGTTACCACTTTTGCAAATGATGTCTTGTAATTTTCAGCATATACAAGCTTTAGATCCTATGCTTATCTAAAGCTTAATTATTTTTACATTAGATATAGTTTTGAAAAGCTTTTAGTGTCTTGTTGTGCTTTCCAAATGGCTTAACAAGCATGATATAGCCACTAAATTATTGACTTCAGGATACCTGCATTAAATACAGATCTTAATCTGAAATATCACCTGTTATCACCATCCCTTTATGATGCTTAAGGTGAAACTTAAGCACTAGGAGTGACCAGAGGAATCATAACATCATACAGTCCCTGTGATTAGCTAGTTAATGGGATCAATCAAAGGACATGATGTGCATCACATGATATATCTTAAGAAAGTATCATTTTAATGCCATGTTCTGTTCAGATAGGAGGAATTCATCTTATGTCAGAGGAAAACTGACGTTATGAGAAATATTTATTATTCGTTTACTGGGAAAGTCCAACTTGGAACAAGCCAATTTTCAGCTGAGGCTCAGGGAGAAACACTCCACATGCATATTTTTGTAATGTGGGAGGAAACCCACACAAACAAAGGGAAGATATGCAGACTCTGCACAGAAAGCACCACAGCCAAGAATCGAACAGGGAAACCTCTTACTGTGAGGTGACAACACTAACCACTGCACCACTGCACTGCCCATATGATGGTTTGATGGCTATTATTGTTTAAAAGTGGACACTGAGTTGGGAATGGCTTTCCAACTATGTCTTCATCTGGTAATTTAAAATATGAATATATTTTTATTTAGTTATTTCCTATGGTGACTGGGATAGGCTTTCTAAGCTTAGTCAAAGGATTATTTTATAGTGGCTTAGGGAGAAAAGCCCCACTATTTAGAAAAACAATTAGAATAATAATACAGTGACATGAAACAAACAATGCAGTAATGCAACAAAGTGATAAGTTTAAAACATCACACTCCTGCACATAATACTATATATCAGGAACACATTTTAAAAAGTCGTGGTGACATATATGTTTGAATCAATGATATCTTATAAGCTAATGTAGCAGAAATATCAACTCAAAACACATTAACCATGGTTATGTCTGTAAGTTGAACAATTTTTCGCCTTGGTGTACTTGGTTGATGTAGAGCATGGTTTGCATTGATAATGAGGAAAGTAGAGCGCTTGTTAGGATAGGAGAGAAGTTGAAGTGTTGTGATCAGAATAGAACACTACAAGAGATAAGGGGTTAAAGCTGAACAGGTTAGCATGCGTAGGTGTACTGTGTTAACTAACTGAGATGCCAGATGTAGACTATATAAGCATATTTTTGGGGCATAAAATAGTCAAAAGTGTGCTGGTTATAAATATAATATGGAACAGAAAAAAATTACTTTGCTTATATAATTGTTTTTCATATTGTAGTATTTTACCATACAGAGGAACATATTTTTTCTGTTTATTGTTTGTTGCAAAGGGGATTGTGTTTTTGTGTATAAGATTTAATACTGGCCAATATAAGATTTCACTTGGCAGAGTGTTCAATAGGTTCATAAGTGTGTACTAGGCTAATAGCCCTGGGGCCTTTACAAGCCTAGACCATAGGATTACCCTGGCATCGTGCCACCTGACCTTAGTTTCCAGTGCCTCTTTCAAGAAAAGACACTGGAGTGATCCCTGGGGTGAAGCCCATCCACTTATCAAGATTTCTCTTGAAGAGGGCCAGTGAGGTGCTCTGCTTGACATGTATAGGAAGTCTATTCCATAGCATGGGCAGTCTTTGGGTTATGAACCTGTCCCTCCAGCATGTTCTGTTAATTGTGGTAATGAGGATGAGGTCTCTGGAGCATGTGGTGCAGAGGGATTGGGATTTCTTTAGATGTAGCATTTATGACAGAGCTGGGTCGTACATGGATTTGTAAGGCAATGAGAGATCATCTCTAAGTAGGTGATATGAGACAGAGAATAGTTGGACTTTTTTTAGTCTGGACATATAGGACCTTTGTGAGGTACTTTTGCATCCTCTCCAGTTGTTGCAGGTGTTTAGTGAGGTACATGCCAAATTGGGCATTGTACTCAATGACTGGGCTAATGAGGGAACAGTAGAGTGAGACAGTGACCTCTTTCTTCCTGGATGCAAAACCCTTAGTAATGACATGTACCATGTAGAAGGACGTTATGACCACAGTGGCAATGTGGTGCTCAAAAAAGAGGTTGCTGTCAACCTGTGTTCCCAGATCTCTTATAACGCCTTCTGTATTCAGTGGACTACGATTGATGTGGTAATTCATTGGAACTGGATTGTTCCCAAAGGGGATGATGACACATTTTTTGGCATTGAGCTTAAGGCCATGGTTCTGACACCAGTCGTTGGTCTCAGTGAGGCCTTTCTGTAGGATGTCAATATCACTCGGGGAGTTAATAATAGCTCCCAACTTGCAATTGTCTGTGAACATTGTCAGCCAAGAGTCCCTTTGTGTTGGCCTAGACTTCAGACAAGTAGATACCAAACAAGGAGAGGTCCCAGGAATGAACCCTGTGGGACTCCACTCATGACTGGTCAGCAGTCTGACTTGGAGTCAGCTACTTTCACACTGTGGGTTCTACCTGTGAGCCAGTTTGCAACCCACCTAGTGATATAGGGATTGATGCCTAGCTTAGTGAGTTTTTCTATGATTCCTTAGTGGGGAATGGTATCAAAGGCTTTGGCCAGATCAAGGTAGGCTGTATGAACCACCTTGCCTTCATCCCCAGCTTTGGTAACTGACTCAAAGAAGTTGACCGAGTTGAGCAGGCATGATCTACCCTTCACAAAACCAACGTGAGTGAGATCCAGAGTTTGAAGATTCCCTGTATCCTTGTTTATTAGGACCATGATGATGTGTTCCATAGCTTTGCATAGCAGTCTCATCAGGCTAATGGGGAGATAGTTCCCAGAGTCTGTAGTTGCTCCTCCTTTGGGGAGAGGGATGACTGTAGCAGTGCACCATTTGGTAGGGACAAAGCCTGAGGTGAGGCTGTGATTGAACAGGGCACACAGGTGAGGTGCCAGTTCTCTTTGTAGTTCATGTAGAACACAGCCAGGGATATTTTCAGGTCCCATAGTAGCTGTATTCTTGGCCTTGGATAGTGCTGTTTTAACCTGTGCAGCAGTAATACTGGGTGCCTGACAATCTACTGGTATTGTGACTGGTTCCTTGGGGGGAGGGTTAAAGTTGGCATTGAATCTGTCGGCCAGTATATTGGCAATATATGTTTGCTCAGTATAGGAGGTACCATTGTGCAGTAGCTCAGAGCTAATCTGGGTATTGCCATGGAGATTCTTTACATAACTATAGAAGGCCTTGTGGTTTTCTTTACTATCTGCTGCAATTCTGTTTTCATAGCTAGCTTTAGAGGATTTTATGAGGGATCTCAACTTTTTGTTGAGGCTGATAAGGGAGTTTTTCCAGTCTTGGGACTTCATGTTATTCTGCATCAGTTTCCTCCTAATGTTGTAGAGTTTGTTTATGGCAGGGGACAACCAGATTGGCTTACATTTTTTGGAGGAGAACATCTTGGTTCTGTTGGGTATGGTGAGATCTATGCATTTATGTGCATGTTCGTACAGTGCACTGGTGTATGATTCTGCGGTCATGCAACTGATTTCCATTTGCATGGGTGCCGTGAAGTTAGCCACCTCTGTTTCTAGGAGCCTAGAGTTTGCTTTGGAGAAGTTTTTCATGGTGGTTACCTTTGTTTTGGGGGGGGGGGGGTGAGAGGGATGTGGATTTCTAAGGTGATTGCTAAACTATATAGGTTGAATATAATGAGTCGCCAGATTGATTGTAGGAAATTGTTATGGCCAGTAGTTGTTTTTGTTGATATTTTTATTGGTCTGGGTAGATATTAAGTTCGGACAAGTTATTGCAAATCAAGACATCTATTTGGTTTGTGTACTATAGCATGTGTAAGCTTGAGCTGTGCAGCAATTATATAATTTTTTTGGATCTAGCTCATTGTTTTTTTTTCCTAGAACAAAGCAGTGATGTATTCTGTTAGGAAAATTAACTGCTTGTCTACTGTTTTATTCTATGTTTGCTCAAGTCCATGAATTTGAGTTTTTTGTAGCTTTGATAGTACAGTTAATACAGTAAAGTAGGAAGGAGTAATGCTGTAGCTGTTGTGTGCCTATGTTCAGGTAACTTAGATTTAGCTCTGTACAGCATTTTTTGTTACTTTTGATATAGCATAGTCAATGTACAGATCAAACTCTAAATTTTGCTTTGTTATATATCAAATAGTTTGGTGTTTGACACTTGTACAATGATGGTAGCCATTTTTGAAGAGATTTAGAGCTAGTCATTATGTGTTTATAATGATATTGATGATGTAAATATAATGTGATTTTTTTCACTTTCAGCAATAGTTGTTATTTATCTAATTTTCTGATTGTTATAGCTTGTGGGGTCGTACTTCAAAATTGATTAAATTGGTAAAATCTTTTAAAGATAGTCATATGCATCTTTAACTGAATTAAGTACAGATTTTACATGTCATTTATGGATACATTAAATAGAAGTATTGTATTATGGATCTTTGTAGAATATATATTATGACTGACTTAGAAGAGGACTGTGTGCTTTGCTACCTTGCTGCCTGAGAGCTGTTGTATAGGAAGTTTCTAATGCACTGTAATGTATTTGGCCTGTTATCAGGTATTGCTAATTTTTTGATGTGGTACTGTATTAGAAATCCAGATCCAGAAATACTGATGCAATTAGGTTTCATTTATTATGTTTTCTAAAGTTCCTAGAACTCTCACAGTAAAATGATTGTTTAGTTGCACAGGGACTCATTTTCCTAATATCTTTGATAGAGGGGACGGAATAGCAGTGGGTCTAAAAGTTGATGCTTCTACAGCAGTTCCTGGTTTACGAAGGGATGTAATATGAGTTTCCTTCCAAAATTTTAACACATTTTTAGTGATATTGATTAGGTAATAATTCCAGTGTGGCAACAATAGGGCAGACTATCACTTCAGCTGTTTTTTAAACATTTACCTGGCATATTGTCTGGTGTAAGTGTGTTTGGTTTTATTTTAAGTGATATTTTTAGTGAACAGGCAAAGTTTATAGTTGAAAGGTACTTTGGTTTGAGTCTATACTGGATGGTGATATTACAGTATTATTTTATCTGAGTTTAATGGATACAGATTCTATACAGTTTGTATTTGCTGTATTGCCTGAAGTGAGTCTAGTTTCATGTGGGAGTGGATTTGTTGTGATTTTTTTATACCTGGGAACAGTACTTTATTTAAAACCAGAGTTGTTTTGTAATATGTTTGTGTTTGCATTGAAGGTTATAAAAACATTTTCCATTTTAACATTTACCTTATACACTAACTTTGTAACAGTTTTGTAATACTAAAAGCTGAATGATGTGCAAACCAAAATGCACTCCGCAGATGATGTATAAGAAGGAATATAGAAAAATAAATGCACCACCTTGGACATGTTCATCCCTCTTGAAACTATTTATTAGATCAACTCAGTTGTATGCCTTTATCCAATAGACATCTTTAGAAGTCAAAGTTACCAGCAGCACTAAACTAAGTTGCTCTAATGAATATTCTCAAGGCTGATTGAAGTGTGGAGTTTTTCCAGTTTTTCCATGCGTTGTCACTTAAGATCATATTTAGTTTTGTTGCATATAACAGCTATGCAGTTACTCTACATTTTACAATTTCTCTGTGCATCACTGCTAGATAATTAATTATATCAAGGAAAGTGTTATTAAAATATTTTATTGCTTCATCTAAATGTAGTGCTTCAGTTGTATTGGGCCAGTAGCAAGGAGAATGGAGAATCTTGAGAATTCTTTTTTGTAGGATCATAGTTATAAAGATATTTTATTCCCTTTTGCGTATTTCCATGTTAAAAGGAAGGACTTTGGTCACTTATACACAGATAAAAAAAATATGCATCTTTTATTATCATTTATATTGTAAGTGAGGATGTGCCTTCGCTGAAGGGTGGGCATCAGGCTGGCAACCTGGCACCATAAAAATCTACTGCCAATCATTAGCAGACGGGAGTTCCGCTGTGGCGACCCCTAACCGGGAAAAGCCAAAAGGATAAACAAGACAAACATATTGGAAGTGAGGATCTTGTCTAATGTACTTTCCTTTATAGTTGCTTTTTCAATTCTATTATTGTGATTGCTTAGTTGGGTGAAACCAAATAGTTTTATGTTGTTTATACTGTTTAAGTAATTTCTGATTGCTTTAAAGTCTCTTAGAATGAAGATGCTGATTTTTATGGTAGAGGCTAGCCAGGATAATATGTCTTCAAGTGAATTACTGTTAGTTGGAGATGGAGGTATACAGACATATATAACAGTAAGTGTGCTTTTACATATTGACTGATATGTAGGTATGTCAAATGAGGCACATTTATATCTCTTCTGGTTACTTTCATTTGCTTTGAATGCAATAAAACCAGCTACTCTTTTGTCATTTTGATTAAGCCTAAATATATCATAGCCTGCTTGTAGGACTTCTTCATCTTACTTATGTTTTTTTTTTCTTTTTTGCTATTACTCAGTGATAGCAAGTATGTCTAGTTTTATGGGCTATCAAACTGTGAAACTCTGGATGTTTGTTTCATAAACATCTTGCCTTTATTTGATATATTTTGAGGGTGTGTTGATGGATATTAGTATTGCAGCAGGTGAGGACAGCAGTAGTTTTAGTGTCACAAACAAGGAGTAGGGGAAGTTTAACTAATAGTAGTATATGATATTTAATTAGCTGGCTTTTAAGTTGTCTTATAATTTTGGTATTTTTAAATTACTTAATTCAGTTGAGATTAAATGTATTATATAATAATTTGTTGTGTTTAAATGGCAAAAGTCATCCTTAAATGTTATGCTGAAGCTTTGGCAGGATTTATATTGTATGAATTAGATATATTGTTGTGATTGAAGTAGAATGTACAGTTAGCTGGTACTTATCCTATGGACAATTAGTAGAGGGAGTGCAGCTTAAGAAATGTGCATATTTGGCTTGTAGTTGTGAGGTGACAGTGTTAGCACTTGTTTTTTTAGTTAGTGATTCTGTCAAGTTTTGTTTTATTAGTAGCTTGAAGGTAGAAAAAAATATGAAAATATTTATAAGACACGATCTTGTGGCTGGAAAGTATACGTGCAATGATCTGGTGGGTGGTCATGGATGGGGTTGGGAGGAGCACAAAGCAGGCACCAATCAGCTACCAGCAGTAGCCAGTCAGCATGTGCATGTGAACAAATCACTCAGATCCAAGATATCCACAAACTGTACTTGCTCTAGGTAGGTCCCTCTTACTTCAGTGCTTCTATTAAAGGCAGCATTACAAAGTTAATAAATATACAACTTGTCTGGGAAACACTACACATGGAAGATACAATACTTATAATAAGATGGAAAAAAAGGAAGAAACCAAATGGCTGCTGTATATGTCTGATAGCAGACACTCTCTCAGGATCAAAGGAATACATTTTACTAGTAGGCACTATTTTATGTCCAAAATAGATTGCAAAAGAGTGACAGTTTTGTTATTATATTAATTAATACTTTATCTGGCTAAGCAATGACTCCAACACATATACACTGCACCATTTTACCACATACTGAACAGTGATGGCTGTCTCTAAGTTTGTGTTATATATTACCAAAGATATAGATGTAATACTAAAGTAAGCTTCTGATGTAAAGATTGTGAGCAGTATCTTTCTGGAAGATTGGAGATATGAGAATAGCTACTGGCTGTTATTCTGGTATGGTTATTTTATTTATTTATTTATTTATTTATTTACATTTTTTACCGGGAAATTCCGACTGGACACAGGTCCTTTTTCAGCGGATGCCCAGGTAGAAAAGAACCACATCATGTACATGATAAATAGAGATACAAAGTTGCAGCAATAGTAAACAACATTACAGGTTGTTGGCTTTAATACAATAACAAGATACTGATTGTCAACAGTATATACAGAAAATGTTGCAAGTTAAGATAGTTTCTTGTTGTTTATAATATTAGTAACAAAGTTGTCAGACAAGATGTTAAAGTATATAAAGACAACTAGCTATTTCTGATTGTTATTCTTTAGTAATTAGCAAACAAGCCATTCCCCGAAATCTGGATATCTGCCTTGGGTAGTTTTTCAATCAGATCCTAGCAGGCAGGATGAAGAGAATGAGGGCAGCTACAGGCTGTTGGTGGTTGGAATTCATTTTGATTATTATGGCAGCTTCACTTTCAATTTTTGTCCCTCAGGGATACTTATATCATTGCAACCTACTATTCTTGGCATTTCTATTAGCTAGATTAATGTTTCATGTCTGTTGACATTACTGGTTTACATTACATTTTCAGGATATTAGGTGTTGCACAGAATAAACAAATTTTTGCTGAAATGCACGGTGAGAAGCATGGTGGAGGGCCAAAAGCTGTCATCTTTGTAAACACCCAACAACTGGCATCTTTGTAAACCACCCACAATCTGTATCACTGTTTGAGCAAAAAGATGCAGTGAGAGCTCTTATACCCATGATACTGTAAGACAATGCAGAAATAAAAGTAGTTGTAGGGCATCACAAGGAGAAAAAGAAAAATGGACATAAAGAAACTTCTTTCATTGAGTGACTGCGGTAGTAATCTTATGTACTACAGGATGCTCAACTCAATTTAACTTAATCCTTGTCTTTGTCCTGAAAATGTGCCAAGAAGACTTTCATAAAAGAAAATCAATTATGTCATTAAAAAAAACTTTCCGGCTGCATTCAAGTACCCTACAATGGTGCTAGTTGACTGTCAAAATAACAACAAAAAAACTACAAATGTTTGTCATCCAAAGTTGTCCTCATGTTCTTGCAATTTAAATGGAGAAATCTCAGTTTGCAGAAAGCTCGTAATCTCTGTGAGCATGACAATGAGTAAATTTGCAGATGTTCCAAATTTCCATGAATAAGCCATCACTATCAGCTCAAGTAGCCAAGACAAGTTGGCAGATTATGCTAGAAATCCAACAGACTTAAAAGTCATTGCACCAACAATCATTTTCTGCACTTTCTGTTAATCATTTTCCTGCCCTAGTAGTTAAAAGTACTAAAGAAATTGACAATATCAACCAGGTTCTTCCACGTTAGAAACATAAGGCTCCAGTGCATGACATTAGTGCACAGGATATTTCAGTTCTTCTTGGCAAAACTCACAATGTTTACCATGGCAAACAATATCGGATTAAGAATAAATATCCCTGAATGAATTTTCTTTTAGGGGATGACTACCTCAATGAGCCACTGTTTGTTCCACTATATTCCAAAGACATGCATCTGGAGCGTTTCTCCCCAGGCCTCAGCTGAAAACAGGCTCTGTGGAACCTAGTCGGACATTCCCGGTCAACAAATGTTAAATAAAATAAATAAATAAATAAATAAAAAATAAAATTCATCTATTTCATTTGGTACCCCCACCTCACAAGGCTTTTCTTCTCTACCACACACGTTCTATGTGTTCTTGCTGGTATACTTAGCACTTCTGTTCTTATACTAGTGATGATTTAACATCTGCCATTCTGGACATCTAATATCCCAAACAACTTGATAACATATTTGTAACCACTGCATCATTATATATGTTCCTTAGATATGCTTATTAACTTTTTTTGTGGTAGTACTCTGCCTTATTGTTGGATTAATCACTTGTTACTGCTGTTGTTATTACCCCGGTTACAACTAGCTTTGCAAGGTTAGTCCATTCTCCAGAAAATATTCTTCTTCTTCTTCTTCTTTCAGCTGCTCCCGTTAGGGGTCGCCACAGCAGATCAACTGTTTCCATTTCTTCCTGTCCTCTGCATCTTGCTCTGTCACACCAACCACCTACATTTCCTCTCTTACCACATCCATAAACCTTATCTTAGGCCTTCCTCTTTTTCTGTTACCTGGCAGTTTCATCCTTAGCATCTTTTTCCCAATATACTTTGCATCCCTCCTCAGCACATGTCCAAACCAATGTAATCTTGCCTCTCTGGCTTTGTCTCCAAACCTTCCAACCTGGGCTGACCCTCTAATATACTTATTCCTAATCCTGTCCATCTTCGTCTCACCCAGTGCAAATCTTAACATCTTCAACTCTGCCACGTCAAGCTCTGACTCCTGCCTTTTTGTCAATGCCACTGTCTCCAACCCATATAACATAACTGGTCTCACTACCCTCTTGTAGACCTTCCCTTTCACTCTTACTGGTACTCGTCTGTCACAAATCACTCCTGACACTCTTCTCCACCCACTCCATCCTGCCTGTACTCTCTTCTTCACCTCTTTTCCACACTCACTATTACTCTGAACTGTTGATCCCAAGTACTTAAACTCATCCACCTTCGCCACCTCTACTCCTTGCATCCTCACCATTCCTCTACCTCCCTCTCATTCACACATATATATTCTGTCTTAGTCCTTCTGACCTTCATTCCTCTTCTCTCTAGAGCATATCTCCACCTCTCCAGGGTATCCTCCACCTCCATTCTCCAGAAAATATTGTATACGTGAAGTTCTCCTTTTGTTATGTAAGCTTAGTTTCTTGATTTCACTGTTTGTTCCTGGGCATATCATGTATAGAACATTGCCTTACAGTTAATGCAAGAGGTATCAGTTCCCCACCAAATCATGCCCTATTTAGATTATTTATCCAGCGGGAAAAGCGCATTTTACATTCCAGGTAAGTTGTTGACAGTTATTGCATGATATTATTTGCTTCACTACATCTTTTAGTGAGTTTCTTGTGAAAGAAATTCATATATTCCATGTGCCGTCTTGAATTCATGCAGAAGGTGGTCAGCATTCTCCATGAATAGCTCAGGTAATAAAATACTGGGAATAGCTTCTGTGATGATGGTGTTAATGGGCTTAACATATAAATGTAGCTGTAACTGTACAGTCAGGTATTATATTAGGTAACACCATGTATTGCAACAGTGACGTCTGAAGAGATTAAAACATAAAACCCAGGTATATGATGTTTTTATCATGAGATGACTAGTGTATGCAGGAAAGAGCCTCAGACGTTTGTCTAAGTCCCACATCAACAAATTTATATTTAAAAGATTTTGATTGATGAAATTTAATGCAGATAAGCAGATAAGCAGTTCTATTTTCTGCATACATATTTCTTTAAAAACATCATCATCATCATCCCTGGATGTTGGTAAATATTAAATAGACAGAGTAGATCAACATTTCATAGTACCTTCAAAATCCAGGAGTTTTACTAGACTAGTCCTGTGTTTCTAATATCTGCTTATTTCTGCCAGTTTTTATTTATTTTCTGTTTCTTCACTGGGTAAGTGGGCTGGTCTACTGACCAATTTCAGTCACGATCCCAGCTCAAAAATCAGAAAATTCATTAGAATCGTAATAATCAACATCATATACAAAATGTAAATTATAAAGTTCAGTACATATTGGTAAGCTTTAATGCAGACAGGATAAGACCAAGAAGATATAGTCAGAATGCACTAGAAGAAGAGCAGAGAAAAATATATACAAAAGTGCAGGTCAAGATATGTATAAAATAATGTGCACGCGTGCATATACAGCATAAAAATAAACTCCTATGTAAACATGAAAAAAATATATGTATAAAAAGCCACATTAAGAGGTTGAGAGCAGTTTTGTTATCTATTATCTATTATGTATTATCTATGATATGGTGTAATAAGTTACCTAGCCATTGCCATGGTAGCAGTCCAGGTAGATTCAGTAAAGAGATTCTATTTAAGTGTAGCTTTGAAACTTTTAATGGCTTCTGTGTTTTTTGTGTCATTAGGTTGGCAGATTCAGGTAACAAGTTCCAATCTAGTGACAACTCTATCACCTACTGCAGTTTTAAAATGAGGGCTTACTAGAGAGAAATTATTGTCCTGTGTACCTATGAGTTCATAAGGGTTGCATTGTAAAGGTAGATTCACTCTTACAGGGTGAAGTGACCATGCTTAAGAACCATGTAAATAACAGTGCTTAGAAGAAAAGTGGCCATCTGGTCTTCAAGCATCAAAGGCAAATGTGCTACCTGATGTACCCGTCACACTGTAAAATACTGATACTATAGAAAAGGAAGTGCAGAATGAAGAAGTGAGTATACATCAGGAGGGAGAAGGAGTACTGGGAGATGGATATCTACTGAAATGGAGCTAAATGGTTACAAATGGATTATGGTTAAGAAGGGATGTAGAAAAAGATGAAGAATTAGATAAAAGTGGGCTTCATGAGTAAAGTAAAATAAATGCAATTTCAATAAGGAGACATAGTTGCAGAAATACGAAAACAAAAGCTGTTGGAATGACAAGCTGACATGAAAAAGGTAAAGGCTAACATTTTCAGTTATTTTAATTAATGTAAACAGTATCAACAATGAAGGAATGTGGATTACTGCCGTACAGTGATGTACAAACTTAAACATGATATGATGTGTTTGTTAAATATATGACTGAATGATATAAAAGAAGGGCAGCAACTGTTCTGTGTGTGTGTGTGTGTGTGTGTGTGTGTGTGTGTGTGTGTGTGTGTGTGTGTGTGCGCGCGCACATGTAGGAGTTATATATAGTATAGGAAAGGATTTATGTTTAGTTGTTATACCATATTATGCAAATCTGATCATATTAAGGTGCAAGATGTGATTCTGGTCTCTAAAAGAAAGTCAATTGTTTTATTCAAAGGGATATTTTAGGATTATCATAGTGTAGGCATACAACACTGGTAAAGAAAGGATAATACTTTTTTCAGCAATTTCATAAGTACTTAAATGTAAATATAAATATTATTAGTACAGGTGCCTTCAACAGTAAATTGAAGGAAATGAAGAAAAAATGGGAAAAGAAATAATAGGTTGTAGTGAATGTATTTTAAATATTAGGTTGAAAGTTCATAGAATCACGTTTTCATATGCTAGGTAGATTATCAGGTATGAAATTTATTCTGTTATTTTTTTTCAGAAGACTTGAAGGAAAATGAATCAGGAGGTTTGTGCTGTAACTTTTTTGACCATTTGGCTTTTTGGATAATGTATGGACAAAAAGAAGATATTATTAAAGATTTATTTATTTATTTATTTATTATTTTATTTATTGACATTTGTTGACAGAGAAAGTCCACGGGTCAGAAACCCATTTTCAGTGGAGACCCAGAGAGAAAATCTCCACAATGAGTAAAATAACAGCATCAGATTACACTAGAGAGGTAGTTCTACAATTTTAGAAAGAAAGACTTTAAACTATATAAAAATGTAGACAACAATTATCACATCATAACAAACTTTTTTTTACAAATACTGTAACATCTTCTACTTAACATAGAGGTGAAGGTAAAGACATTTCACAGAAAAAATAAATTATATTTAATTCAATTTAAGTACATTGCATTAAAAACTGAGATATACACTAGTGTCCATTCACTATCCCTGGGATTCAATAAAGTGAAATCTCCATGCAAGAACAATGTAGCCGTTCCTGCAAAGAATATGGCCCTGAGCGATCCAGTAAACTACTGTTCTGACATGCACAATCCTGCCCAGACTATTCCTGCAAGGACACCATTGCATAATGCTAATTACCTTATTTGCTGGTGAAAACCATGCAAATGAGGTGAATTAGCGATTCAGCAAGCAGGCAAGCATCCGTGCAAGAATAGTGTTAGTTGCAGAAATGTATTCAGCTACTAGCCAAATACATTTCTGCAAAAATTAAAACGGAGGCATGACAGCTCAAATAAAAGCATGTATTATAATCTTTAGGCATGCCTATGGCCATATGTATGGCCATTGGCATGGGAAAGCGTTTCATTTTTCTAAAACTAAAACTTTAATTTTTTTTGGCCGATCTTGGCCATTTAAGCATAGGATAGTGGCGCGCAAGCGGGATTGTACCAAAAACAAAAAAAAAATGTGAAAACACAATTTTAAGGGAACTCTGCATTTTGCCATTATAGTCTATGGCATGCAGAATCAAAACAATACCAGGAAACAGTGGTTTCTTAGGGGAAGGCCCTGGTGTAGTGCAGTAACTAAGGACTAAGGCAGTGGAGTACTCAAATGAGGGGAAATTTACTGAATCATAAAAATATTGTAAGTGACAAACTGCACCTAACCGTGTAGGTGCTATAACACGATCGTTTAAGCAAGAGAAGCAGTAGACATGAAAAGGGGGTGTGTCATGTATGGTGTAAGCACATTGAAGCTCCATGGCCCCATGATAAGCTTAGCTAAGCACAGCTAAGCAAGGGTGTGTGTCTGAGGCTGTATTGACATATTCCATGAAATGAAGAGTGTCTTCGCATCCAGGGATTCTCAGTGTTTACATTAGCTAAACGGATTTGCGTGGTGCACACCGGGTCTAAAACAAAACAAAACAAAGAAAAAATGTGAAATAGCAGGACTGTTTATATTTGGGCACTGGGTTTGCACAGCACACCTCGCGGCTTAAAAGGGGAGGAAATGGGAATGGAAAAAAGGTAGAAAAAAGGGAAATAGCAGAATAAATGCAATCGAGTACAAATTACATGGCTAGCAGGTGGAATGTATCATAGTCATCCAATCATAGGTTCATAGGTAGGTACTAGGCTATCTGCCCGAAGGCATTTATAAACCTAGCCAGAATATGTTGGCTTTCGCCGCCACCTTAGATCAGTTCCCTGTGCCTCTGTCCAGCAGAGCCACTGAAGTGATCCTCGGGGTAAACTTTCTGTTTCCCATCCACTCATCAAGGTTTCTCTTGAAGAGTGCTAGTGAGGAGCTCTGCCTAATGTAGACTGGAATCTTGTTCCAAAGCATGGGAAGTCTCTGGGACAGGAATCTGTCCCTCCAGCATGTCCTATTTATTGTTGTGGTGAGGTTTAGATCCCTAGAGTATGTGGCTCGTGGGGATATGGTTTTGTTTAGGTGGAGCATGTCCATCAATTCTGGGTTGGACATGGCCTTGTATGTAAGGCAGAGATCACCTCTGAGTAGGTGGTATGCAACCGAATACAGCTGGAGTTTCTTCACTTGAACTGCATAGGGCATCTGTTTGAGGCCAGTGATCCTCTTGGTGAGGTACTTCTGTGGTCTTTCCAGCTGTTGCAGATGCCTTGTAAGGTACATCCCAAATGGGGCGTTGTACTCCATGATGGGTCTGATGAGTGATGAGTAGAGGGGCACAATGACCTCTTTTGATCTGGACCTGAACCCTTTTGTGATTAGGTGGGCCACATAGAAGGATTTTCTAACCACTTTGGCAATGAGATTATCAAAGGAGAGAGTACTATCTACTTGGGTCCCCAGATCCCTTATTATGTCTTCCGTATTTAGGGGACTACCACCTATGTGGTAGTTTGTGGATACTTTTTTTTTCCCAAAGGGGATGACTATGCACTTTTTGGCATTTAGCTTGAGGCCATGATTTTGACACCAGGTATCCGTCTCATTGAGACCCTTTTGGAAGATGTCTGTGTCAGCCAGAGAGTCAATTATAGCCCGTAGCTTGCAATTGTCTGCGAACTTGGTCAGCCTGTACCTCTGAGAAGTATATAGGACTGATCCCTGGGGAATGCCACTTGTAACCGGTTTAGAGTCGGACCTAGCTCCCACAACTCTCACCATGTGGGTTCTGTCCATGAGCCAGTTGGCAACCCATCTTGTGACATAGGGGTTTATGTTCAGGCTGGTGAGCTTGTTTATAATACCAGAATGGGGAATGATGTTGAAGGCCTTCACAAGGTCTAGGTAGGCTGTGTGTACCACCTTTCCCTCATCTATAGCCTTGGTAACTGTCTCAAAGACGTCCACTGGGTTTAGGAGACATGACCTGCCCTTAACAAAGCTGAACTGGGTAGGGTCAAGTGTTTGGAGGTTCCCAATCACTCTGTTAATGAGTTCCATGATGATGTGCTCCATAGCCCTGCAGAACAAGCTAGTCAGGCTTATAGGGCAATATTTCCCTGGGTCTGTTGTGGCTCCACCTTTGTGGAGTGGAATAACCATTGCTGTGCACCACTCTATGGGTACATAGCCTGTGGAGAGGCTGAGTTTGAACAGCGTGTTTAGGTGAGGGTTTAGTTCATCTTTGAGCTCATGTAGAACACAGCCTGGGACACTGTCCTGTCCCATTGATGCTGTGTTTTTGGCTTTGGAGAGGGCTGTTTTAACCTGAGTGTCTGTGATTTCAGGGGCTCTACATTCTTTTGGTATGGTTGTGGGCCCTTTTGGGGGTGAGAGGGGGTGAAGTTTGCACTGAACCTGTCTGCCAGCATGTTGGTGATATCGGTCGGTTCAGTGTATTTTGTGCCGTTCTGCACTAACTCCTAGCAGATATGAGTATTGCCACTTAGATTCTTGACATAGCTAAAGAATGCCTTGTGGTTATCTTTGGATACAGGCAGCATCTGTAATATAAACTATGGAAACACCTTACAGTCTGTTTTTTTTCCCACAAACTCTGGACCATTGGTGTACACATGTGGGGGAATTTTAACTGGAAAAATGTTAGGGTCTGCCATTATTTTGATCCATCAGTTCGTAGTAGAGGCTGAGGGCAGTGAGGAGGATAATGCTGACAACCACCGCAGACCGAGGAGGAGAAGCGTGTTCAGACCCAGGGTAACATACCAGAGACTACATGATCTGGAGATAGTAGAGTGCTACAGGGTGGACAGAGACATACTTCAGCAAATCATCGAGCTGTGCCAGCCTCAACTCAGACCCAGAGCCAACAGAGGCGAACCCATCCTATTGGATACCAATTTATGTGTAGCCTTAAGAATACTAGCTACAGGTACTTTCCAAAGACCTATTGGGGACATCATGGGGGTCTAACAGGCATCCGCATCCAGACTACTCTACCATTTCCTGGATGCCATGCTACCACATGCCAGTGAGCACATTTACTTCTTCAACACCCGTGAGGAGAGGACCAGCAATATGTGTCTCTTCCACAGTGTAACAGAATACCCGAAGTACTGGGTGCAATAGACTGCACGCACATCCACATCAAAGCACTGCCCAGTGAACAGGGTAGGGTCTACATAAACCGCAAGGGCTTCCCCTCCATCCACTGCCAGGTCATGTGCAATGCCCAGGGCATTATCATTAATGTGTGTGCTAGCAGCTGTGGAAGCTATGATGACTGCCACATCTGGCATTCATCACAGCTGTACCAGGCATTTGCCAGTGGGGGCATCCCATATGGCCATCAGGTAGGGATGGTGGCTATGCACTGGAGCCATGGATGCTGACACCCATCAAAAATGCACACACACCCACACAAGAATGCCATAATGAGGCACACACACACAAACCAGGATCATTATAGAGCATGTGTTTGGGATGCTCAAGTCATGGTTCCACTGCCTTGACATATCTGGTGGAACCTTGCAGTACTCTCCAGCACCATATGCACACATGTTCATAGTATGTGCCATGCAACACAATATGATCCTGAGGCAACAACTGCAGCAGGAACAGCATGGGGAAGGGCCACACAGCCCACCACCATTGCCAAGGTCCTACAGGCACAGACGGACTCAGAGGAGGAGGCTCCTAAGCCTGCTGCTGTAGCCAGATGGAGCCATGCCCAGTAGGCTCAGGCCTTGGCAAAGAGACAACGCATAGCATACACACTGAAACTGTAGGGACCCCAGGGACTGACACCTCTCTCTGACTCACACACACAGTAAAATGGATGACACACACATCACATTTCCTGTAACTTACCATGTATAGGCAGTGTACTGTGTGTATCCAACATAGGCGGCCCTCAAGCACCATCTTCACAACTGCCAGAGGCACAAGGTAAGTCAGTCTTTTTAACAATAAATGAATGGATTAGTATGCTTTTGTAGCATATCTATGGTAATGCAGCATGCATGCAAGGGAATGGGGTGGTCTACTAGGATAGGAGCATACAAGTGACAGCTATGTAGGACACCAGGAAATGTCTGCCCAATACTGGCATCCCCGCACTATGCAGTAGTACCCAAGGTAACAAATCTCACTGCAATTTATGTGTGGGGACAACTAACAGGGAGGTAATAGGTTGCAAGCATGGATGTCAGTGTAGGGGTCCCATACCAACCCCTCAGACTCACACAAGTCAGCTGTAGAAAACCAGAGAGAAATGTCTGGCAAAGGCCCACAAATGGTGACAATGTTGAATTAACCCTCACACAGTGATAGCACAGCAGGTCTCACAGTTGCAGTAAGGCTATGAAGGGTAAGAAGTCTGAAACTCAAATGTATGTCATTACAATCTGACCTGTGGTCTTTACTGATATGCTTCTAGTCCCCAAGACAGGCCACAATAATATGGCAAATGGAACCAAAATGTAAAGCAAATATCAGCACAGTCTGTGCAAATGTGTACAGCTGACACAATATACCCACAGAAATGCAGTAACATGTATGTTTGCAGGGAAATAGCAGCATAGCACACATTGACAGAGCTGTCCCGATACACATGCAAACATGTTGCATGTCCACAATATGCAGGGGTCAATTAGCTATGTGTATGTGTGTTTAATACTGTCAGGATCTAGCCAGCACGTTCTCCTGGCAGTAATCTTGTAGTGCCCTAGGTACAGTGCTGTCTTTGACAGGGCCATGTGCAGATAACTGCAGTGCCAACTATTATGCATGTCAGTGACACCTACTGCTCTGCCACCAACATACCTGGAAGTCACAGTGCTATGTGGAATATACTACACATATAATGGACTTCTTGAAAGCTGTGTAGCCAAGGTACTAACACTTTTTTGAGTATAGTGCTTTATGGTACTGTTGCCAGTGGTTATTTTCAATAATTCTATTTTGTATGTTTGCTTTTATATATAATGGACATGCCTGCACAGTAGAATGCACTCTGTACCCACACCCATAACTCACAACCTCTGACAGCAAGTCATCTGGACAAGGGTAGAAATAAAAGTAGAATAAAGGTACAATGATAGGCATTTGTTGTAAATACTGCCCTTACATACTGAGAAAGTTGGTAGGGTGAGGGTTTTGCAGTAACGGGAATTATCTGAAGGTTATGAAGTCTGAAACAGTAATGCCTGTTATTATTTTGTAACATTACTCTTCAATTATAAGTAATTAACTTGCCATAAAAACACAAGTTTACATAGACTGGATGAAGCCTCTACCCAAACACCTGGACAATCTGCGAAAAAATGTACAGATGAGAGGTATGGCCACACAAGGATATGACATCTCAGGTTAGAAAGATACCACACAAACAAGAGATTCTCACCCAGTATATCACCAAGTTGCTGGACTATTTACACAGTGTGTCATCACTCAACTGGCTGTAGCCACACCTCACAACTGGCCTTGTTGGGCAAGAATGTACATAGCTGCCCTCATAATATTGGCCTCTGCATTATACAACTATAAGCTCTGTAACGTGCAATAACTGTGTAACACTATAGTGCAAATAACTAGCTAGGTAGGGGTTCTAATCCCAATACTGGCAAGTGTGTGTGTGTGTGTGTGTGTGTGTGTGTGTGTGTGTGTGTGTGTGTGTGTGTGTGTGTGTGTGTGTGTGTGTGACAGTTGTGTGTGTGTTTCAGTGTGTGTTTGTTCATAGGTGAAACAGTTTTAGGCCATTCCCACCCACAACACTTCCCAGTACTCCACTTTACCAGTTATGCTGAGGTCATTCCCCTTATAAGGACCTGTGGACAATTGTCAGCCCAGTGAGCACTGTAGCGCTTGTGATAACTGCGTAACACTATAGTCCAAATCACTATATAGGCAGGGGTTCTATGTTCAGATCCTGCAAATGTGTGTGTGGGTGTGTGTGTATGTTTGTAGGAAGAAGTATTTTGATAAGTTTCCCACCCAGTGCCCTACTTTATCAGGCCTGCTAATGTCATTCCCATTATCAGCACCTTTGGCCAGTTGTCAGCCCAGTATGCTCTGTAGCGCATGCAATAACTGCACCACACTATAGTAACAATTACAAGATAGGCCGGGGTTCTACTCAGATCTGGCAAATGTGTGTGTGTGTAAGTGTGCATGTATATAAGAAGAAGTATTTTGATAAGTTTCCCACCCAGTACCCTACTTTATCAGTCCTGCTGATGTCATTCCCCTTATCAGCACCTTTGGCCAGTTGTCAGTCCAGGAAGTTCTGTAGCACGTGTGATAACTGCATAATGCTATAGTACAAATCTCTAGATAAGTAGGCATTCTACTCTTAGATCCAGATAATGTGTGTGTATGTGTTTACGTGTGTGTGTATGTTGTAGGAAGAAGTATGTTGATAAATTTAACACCCACTGCCCTACTTTATCAGTCCTGCTGATGCCATTCCCCTTTTCAGCACCATTGGCCAAGTGTCATCCCAGTAAGCTCTGTAGCACTTGCAATAATTGTGTAATACTATAGTACAAATAACTAGATAGGTAGGGGTTCTAATCTCAATACTGGAAAGTAAGTGTGTGTGTTTGGGTGAGAATCATATCATGAGTGGGTTATACCATTTTGAGTTGTGTACCACCCTGTACACTTCCCATCACCCTACTTTGCAAGGCCTGCTGATGTCATTCACCTTAGAAGTACATTGGGACAATGTGAAATCATATAAGCTCTGTGGCGCATCTGATAGCTGTGTAACAATATAATAGAAATAATTAGATAAGTAGGGGTTCTATTCTCAATACTGGCAAGTGTGTGTGTGTGTGCGTGTGTGTGTGTGTGTGTGTGTGTGTGTGTGTGTGTGTGTGTGTGTGTGTGTGTGTGTGTGTGTGTGTGTGTGTGTTGGGTTGAGAATCATATCCTGTGTGCCTTATACCATTTTGAGTTGTGTACCACCCTGTACACTTCCCATCACTCTACTTTACAAGGCCTGCTGATGTCATTCACCTTAGAAGTACCTTGGGAGAAAGTAAAATCATATAAGCTCCATGGCACGTCTGATAGCTGCATAACAATATCGTAGAAATAAGTAGATAAGTAGGGGTTATAATCTCAATACTGGCAACTGTGCGTGTGTTTGGGTGAGAATCATATCCAGTGTGGATTAGACCATTTTGAATTGCATACCATCCACGCCCATGCCTGTTTACCACCTCTTGATGACATTACTCTGTATAGCAGGTTAATGGCATTTGCCTCACATGTAGCATGTTAAACTGTTGTACAGGCTATACCAGTCATCTGTACAGATGTCTATGGAATATCCAGATGTGTGCAATCTATATGTGGTCTGTGCCCCCTAACAATGGCCATGTATGTGAAATTGTTGCCAAATAGGTCAAAGTTAGTGTAGTGACACACATGCCAGCATTAGATATCATACTTGACTGAAACATCATGCTGATATTAACGTCTGTTACCCTATCACTTGTCCAGGCTTGCAGGAGCAATAGATGACTCCCGTTGCTATTTCTGATGAGTTATCTCACCATCCATGAAGGCATTCATGACATTACATGTTGCAAGAGGTAGTGGGTCATGTCCCATGCATATAATCTATATGGGGCATGTCATGTATATGTAGCACTATAGTACATTAAAGTGGATATGTGGGTTTACTAATCTGTCTATTGTCAACTGTGTTTGTGTTACTGTATGCACATTCCCTGTGTTATTCTTGACTGTATGTATGCAAAGGATATACCATTTTGTCTCCCTGTTCCACCCTGTGAACTCAGGAATACATACCACAAACCTGTCATACACAGTACCTTGCATGCCCTCACCAACTGCATCAGAGTTGAGTGCATGGGAAAGAAATAGCAGGGGCAACAGGTGCTGACAGGTGAATCTGTTGTAGTCAGTCTAATGGCTAAGCTTGTAAGGGACCTACTTACAGTACTCCGGTAACCTATTCTCTATGTATGAGTCTGTGGTACTACACAACACTGAGGTGACATGTCTGAAGACTACCTGTCTGTGACAAGGAGTATGTATAGGTTCATAGATTCATAGATTAGTACTAGGCTAACTGCTCTTGCAAGCCATTTTAAGGCCTAGCCAATTATCCCTTGTGAGACTCAAACCCTGCACCTTGTGTTTATAAGGCAAACACCTTAACCATTAGGCCACCCTCCCAACCCTTCACTTGTCCCTCACACACTGTTGCATGCATACACACCTGGTAAACATACATATAAAGCGGTACCTTGGCTATGAAACAGTCAGTGTATTTCCACTCTGCCATACTCCATATTGGTAATGTCTGCAGGGCCACAGCCTGCAGACACACAGACACTTGGAACACAAACAGAATACAGCATGTCAGACTGCATACAGTCAGTGGTACTAACAGCAATAATGTATCATGACTAATAAGGTACATACACCTTTATGTGAACCCATAACCAATGCAAGCAGACAGCACCTTACACAGTATTACATAGCTACACTGTACTGTATTCACCCTTTGCATCAGACCCATATCAGCATGTCCTTACATTGATGGCATGGATGACAGGGATGTGGCACAGGTATCATCATATGCACAGGGTGTGGTGTGGCTTTGCCAGAGGCCTAGGCTGGGCCATACAGTTGAAATCATGTGTGTGTGTTTGGAGGGCTATCCTACTGATGAGCTGTGCAGAGGTGCTATATGTGTCTGGAGGTGACCTGCCTGTGATATAGATGTGTGTGTATATTTATGCACACAGTCATGAAATGTGGCTGCCCTACTGGACAGCTGCAGACTGTGCATGGCAGGGTGTCCAGTTCACCATCTCCAGCCAGGGGTCTCACTGGCACCACCAGGCCCAAGGCCAGATGCAGTACTGCTTCCTGATGGTGACTGCTATCTGCTGGATCCATGACCCTGACGGGACCATCCAGGAACACTTGCCCATGGCCTGCTCCATTATGATGTGGACATCAACACCCCTTTGTAGTGCTGGTGTCACTGACACTATGGGAGTGTGAAGGTACATGGCACCATAGACTCTCAGTTGATGCTGGTGCTGACCTACGTCCACGTGGCCGATGCCCATCTCCCATCACACACTCTAGCACAAGCATGACACGGTCAATGATTGCCAAGGTCTCACCCCACAGTCTATTCACAATCTCATTATTTTCATGTGTGGCCTCAACAAGGTCCTGTATGTTGCCAAGTAAATCAGGAAGAGTTGCATCCAACACCCTGAGTATTTGTCTGCTGTTGCATTCACTAAGAGCCTGTGCATCCATGACAGCCCAAAACATGCGTCTGGTGACACCTGCTGTGGCACTTGTCATAGCGGCTTGATGAGCAGCAGTCCTCCTGCGAGTACCCCTGTCCATCTGTCTGTGTGGGACCTTGCCTGCACTCTGGCTATGGCCAGTGTCTAAATTCACACCTGCCATAGTCACCACACTAGCCTGTTCCTTGCCACCATCTGCCAACTGTCCACCATCTGTGACTGCTGGTGATGGGGCATGTGTGGGCATTGTGACTGTGTATGGGGACATTGTGGATGACTGTGGAATGCCAACCAATGGCACAGATTCAGCCTCTGACAACCTCACCTGTGCCTGACTATGACCATCATCATTATCAGAATTTGCAGAGACACTGACATTAGATTTTGAGTAGGAGGGACCACGACCACCATGTCCACCTTTGGGGGAAGACACCATATGTAAATTAATACCTGCACTATAATGTTTGCTGCTACACACACACACACACACACACACACACACACACACACACACACACACACACACACACACACACACACACACACACACACACACACACACACACACACACACACACACACACACACACACACACACACACACACACACACACACACACACAAACACACACACATATACAGGTGAGGTGGCAGACATGCATTACACAGACCTTACAACAGCCAACTGATGACATTCACAACATAGTCAGACCATACATACACACCCTGGACAGACCCTCAACATCATGCAGTGCAGCCCTTTCCACTAAATGTTACTACTTATATACACCTCTGTGAAACATGAGTAGTGTTAGTAGGTGATGGGCTTTCAAGTAGCACATGTACACATAATTGCTGTTCACCTGTATAGCACAGTGGCCTCTCCTACAGAACATACCACTCAACTATGCAGAGTGTCGCTGAATGTCTGCATGTGTGGCTCATATTTTTGGTCTGTTCTTCATAAATCCTGTGTTTGTCTGACACATTACTGGGATGATATGAGGACTGGTGTCACTAATTAATGACATTTTTTTGAGTTTCACACTTCAAAACCTGCAGTACATGTATGTTACAACAGAACCGGTTACACTAACAACTTTCTAATCTTACAGCGGATATTATAGGTGTAGATGCCCCTGTTAACATGCCAGGTTTGTCTGATATATAACATGAGACCACATAAATCATGTGATAACATTTCCCACCTTTAATGTGACCTATAATGTGTGCAATCCAATTGAAGAACAAACACATTAGTTAGGGTTAACATGTAGAAGTTGAAATGCATACAATAGGCTGGTTGCATGACTGTGTACATCTTTAAACTAATACTTTGTTAAAGCACCTTTTGATTTCATAAGAACAGTCAGTCCTCTTGGGAAGGTATGTATCAGCATAGCACATCTTGACTTAGCAATATTTGTACATTCTCCCTTGCAGATGTCCTCCAAATCTGTCAGATTACGAGGGCATCTCTTCTGCACAGCCCTGTTCAGGGCACCCCACAGATTTATTTTTTTTTATTTTATTTTATTTTACATTTGTTGACCGGGCTAGTCTAGCTGGAGATATTTCCATTTTCAGTAGAGGCCCGGGGAGAAAAGCTCCACATACTTAATAATAATATAGAAAAAACAAAGCAATAAGAGGCAATGCCACATACATTAGGAAGGAATTAATGTAACATTGTACAGTAAACCATCGGGATAAAAATGTGGAAGATAACATTTACATAACATTTGTTGGCAGAGTAGTAATGTAAAGGAAGAGAGAGAAGTGAGGTTACCGGCTAATAGTAGAGTATTAGTCAGGGTTACAGCAAGGGCATAACCATTGAAGTTTTAGGTGATTTTTAAGATTAAGTTTGAAGAGGGGAAAGGAGGAAATAGAGGTTAGGTTGGGTGGCAGCATGTTCCATTGCTTACCTGTGGTGGTGGAGAACAAGGAGTCACCAGCCAAGTTGTTAGATTTGGGTATATAAGCTAGGAGTTTATTAGAGGAGCGTAGGGAATGAAGATTATTATAGGGTGTTATAAGATTGTTTAGTGTAGGTGTGTTGTTAGGTAGGTAGAAGATTTTGTGAGCAGTTGTTAGCTGAGAGAGTAGCAGAGCATTTTGCAGTTCAAGCCAGTCTAGCTGATGTAGGTTAATGCAGTGATGGGTTCTATAGGGCTTACCAGTTACAAACCTTGCAATACTGTTGTAGGCTTTGGTAAGTTTGTTGAGATTGTTTTGCTTTAAATTGGTGTAAATGGGAGAAGCATAGAGGAGGGTAGAGAGTAAATGAGAGTGGGCAACGGTAGTTCTTGCTTTTGGGGTGAGGAAAGGTCTTATCCTATACAAGGAGCCTAATTTTCTGTTAACGGACTTAATGGTGTTATTAATATGATTGTCAAAAGTGAGTTTATTGTCTATTGTAACTCCTAATAACTTACAGGTCCGTTCAGGTGATATAAGGGTTCCATTACTAGCTAGGATGGAGAAGTGTATGGGAGGGGTCTTGTTGTTAGGAGTAATCAGAAGTAATTTGGTTTTTTTGGCATTCAAGAGTAAGCACCGGTTTTGGAACCATGTTTCTACTATGGAGAAGACAGTTTGGCTTAGAGATTTCAGCTCAGGGAGTGATTTTACAGAACAGATGATAGTAGAATCATCAGCATACTGTATGCAGGTGGATTGAGGAATAACTACATGAAGATCATTTATGAACAGAGAGAAGAGAAGGGGTCCTAGAATAGAGCCTTGAGGAACTCCTAGTAAAACAGGGAGATATGAAGACAAGTGATTTTGCCACAAAACAGCTTGTTTTCGGTTGCTGAGGTAAGACTTGAACCAAAGGATAGAATTAGAATCCAGAGAGAGGGATTGTAGGGTATTTATAAGTAGGGAGTGATTGACCATGTCAAAGGCTTTTGACAGGTCAATGAAGAGTGCAGATGAGAGGTAGTTATTGTTCCGGTTGGTGTTAATAGTATTGGTGAAAGATAGAAGGGCAGTGGTGATGCTGTGAAAGGGTCTAAAGCCATGTTGGCAGCTGGCCAGGATGTTATTTTTAGTTAGGCAGTCTATTAGCTGATGATGGATACATTTCTCCATGATCTTAGCTAAAGGTGAGAGTAGTGCTATGGGCCTATAGTTGGAGTACTCATTAGAGTTGCCTCCTTTATGTAAGGGAATGATGTGGGAGATTTTCCAAAGATTGGGGATAGTGCTTTCAGAAATGGTACGGTTAATGAGAATAGCTACAGGATGAGCAATTGCTCTGGCTGCAAGTTGAAGGTATTCAGCTGGAAGGTTGTCATCAGAGGGTGTACAGGGTTTTAGCTTGTGAATTAGTTTCTGGATAAAGGAGATTGAGATGGGTTTTATCTTGAAAATAGGAAGATTGTCATGTTGGGAATTAGGTAGGTTAGTGTTTGTAGAGGTTAGCTGTGTGGCCAGGGTTTGAATGGTCTCTGTAAAATAGGTATTGAAGGCATTGGCAATTTCTAGATTGTTTTTTTGTTTTCTGACTCTAGGGGTGGAGGGGTACTAGAATGGCCGGGCTGAAGAAGGTTATTAATGGCAGTCCAAAATTTTTGTGGATTCTTAGTGTGAGACTGTTGAAGTTTACTGTAATAGGCTTTTTTGTCAGAGAGTATGGCTTTTTTAGTAGTATTACATAGTTGTCTAAAGTTCAGGTGTTCTGAGACATCTCTAGTTGCTCTCCATTTAGCCCAGGATTTGTTTCTTATAAGTATTTTTTGTTTTGTGTCTTTTGAGAGCCAGGGAGCAGATTTGAACTTTATCCTGATAGATCTTTTGGGTGCGTGGGTATCTAGTATTGTTAGGAATTTGTGGTTAAAGTAGCTGACAGCTTCGTCTAGTGGGAGGATTTTTAGGGGGTTCCAGTTGCAGGCATTTAGTTCCATTTGAAATAAGTCAGGATTAAAATGTTTTTTGGTTCTGGCAGTAATAAACTTGGGAGGTTTGTTTATGTCGTTTTTATGCCTGATGATATACGTGGGCAAATGGTCACTGATATCATCTGGCAGGGTTCCTACTTGATAGTTTTGTCTTTGTTTATTGACTAGAATCCAGTCTAGGATGGTCTCTTTGTTGTTAGGTTTGTTGATTCTAGTAGTGGTGGTAATAGTTTGTTTAAAGTTATGTAGGTTGATATAAGAAGAGGGATTATCATTGTTGATACTATACCAGTCAGTGTTGAGGTCTCCTAGAATAATAGTTTCTTGTGGGTAGGTTGAGGAAATCCAGGACAGGGTATCTTCTATATTAGTAATGTTATGGCCAGGGGGTAGGTAGATGCAGAATATATATATAGCTTTGTTGGAGTTGATTTGAAATTTAGAGATCAAGATTTCAGCTGAGTTATCTTGGGTTGGGTTATGGGGTATAGGGGAGATAAGAAGATTGTTTTTAAAGAGTAAGGCCACTCCACCTCCTTTACATTTTAATCTGTCATTTCTTAGTATGTTATATCCTGGTGGGGTTATTTCATTGTCAGTTGTTGAAGGTTTTAACCATGTTTCTGTGAGGCAGAAAATATCAAATGAGTAAGTACTGAGAAGGGCATGGAGATGAGTTATTTTATTGTTTATGCTTCGAATGTTAAGATGTCCAATTTTTAAGGAGTTAGGAAAATTAAATAGGGTATCAGGGGAGTTGGGTGGAGAATGTGTAGCAGATGAAAAGTTAGGTTTAGGTGGGCCAGGGTTAGGGTGGATGTCACCAGCTTGTAAGGAGGAATATTTGAGAGCAAGTATGTGGCTGTGATTAAGGATGGGTGGGATTTTTATTTTTTTTGCTGCAAGGTGGTTCAGTTTTATGGGAGTAAGTCTGTGGTATTTAGCTTGTAGGTAATTGGAGGTGGAGGTGATATTGATGTGGGCTTGAGCTAGTGAGTTGTTAAGGGTAAGTGTTTGTTTTTGTGAGTAGTTATGCAGGTAGAGGTTTTTTGTTTCAAATAAGGTGATTAGATAAGTGGTGGTAAGGACTACTGCAATTGAAGTTAAGAGTATAGCCATTTGTAGGGTGTGTCTGGAAATAGTTATCATGATTCAATGTGAGTAGAGGTATTAGATTTAGAGCTAGATTATAAATAGGCAAAATATCAAAGTAGAGAGACTTGGTGTGAGGTTATGTCACAGTGCCTGAAGTGGGAAGGAGTATAGAGCAGGTGACACTGTGGAGGGAAAGAGAGTATTTGAGAGCAGATGTTGGGATTCTATGTGAAGTGGTAAAGGTTAGTTTAGGAGGTAGAGTATAGTAGAGATTGGAGAGTAGGAAGTGAAATGCTGTGATAAGTTAGGTTAGTGGAAGTGGTAAAGAAAGTAAGAGATAAGGAACTAATACTAGGTAGGGTAAGAACTAAGAATGTAGTGGAGTGAGTATGAGGCTTACAGTGGAAATGTGAGGGTGGAGTAAGCTATTGCTGGGTGGGTGTGTTTGGGTAAGAGTAATTGGTTTCAAGTTGTAATTGGGTGTTAGAAAAGAGGTGTGGTCATAGAAGTATAAGGTTAGGACCACTGGGGTGGGTGGGAATTGGGGGTAGGGTAGGGGAGCAGAGTGAGCAAGAGGGCTTAACGGAGCGGGTAGAAACAGTGAAAGAAAAGAGCAGGAGTGGAATCAATCAGTCAAGATATAAGAGAGACTAAGTAGTGTACGTTTGGAAGGGTGAGTTAGTGAAGTCTGGGGAGAGAGTAAGGGGATACTCTGAGTTACAAGTCTAGAGGGCAGAACAAACTGCAAGGGGAAATATATACCTAAAAGAAAATAGTAGTATTTCAGTCTGAAAGAGCTAACAGTTGGTACAGAATTGGACAGGAGAAAACTAGAGCGTTGGATGCTGGTAAGCCGCTGGCAGACACGAGGCAGGGCCTTATCCTAGACCACATACAAACACCACACAAAAGTTTGCAAGATAGAGGTGTAAATACATACAGCAGTCTTTAGGCAGACACTAAGTGTGCCTAAATACAATAACAGATTTTCTATTGGATGTAGGTGTGGATTCTGGCTGGCCTATTCCAAAACATTGATTGTCTTCCAATGAAGACATTCTTTTCTGGATTTTGATGTATGGTTTGGATCATTGTCATGTGGAAAGGTATAATTCCTGTCCATCCACAGCTTTCTAGTAGATGCATGAAAATTTGGGGCCAAAAGGGACTGGTATTTGGAACTGTTCCTAATCCCCTCCACCTTAGATAAAGGCCCACATCCAGCTTATGAACAGTAACCCCAAAGCAGGACACTGCCATCACCATGTTTCACCATGGGGATGCTGTTCTCTTGGTGATGCACAGTGTTGTTATTGTACCAAACAAACCTTTTGGTAATGTGGCCAAAAAGTGCAACCTTGGTCTCATTATACCATAACACATTTCCCCACATGCTTTTGGGAGACCTGGTGTATTTTTCTTGAGAAATTTGCCAGATATGGATGTTGTTCTGTGTGAGAAAAGGCTTCCAGCTTCCAACCTTACCCCATAGGCCAGACATGTGGAGGATACAGAAGATTGTTGTCACATGTAGTACACAACTGGCACTTGCCAGAGATTCCTGAAACTCCTGTAGTGTTGCTGTAGGTCTCCTGGCAGTCACCCTGACCAGTTTGGGTCTTGTCTTTTCCATACATTTGGAGGGATATCCAGTTTTTGCAATGTCACTGTTACCCCATATTTTCACCACCATTTGATGACTGTCTTCACTGTGTTCCATGGTATATGCAACGCTGTGTAAATGTGTGTCTATCCTTCTCTAGGCTGATACCTTTCACAAATGAGATCCCTTTGCTGCTTCGTAAGCTGTATGCAAACTATGGCTGTTGCTGTAGCAGTCAACTGAGTAAATGTTAGGATAATCCTGGTAGGACAGCTGACCGTTATTTGCTGTTAATCAGAGAGTCTCTGTAATTTATGGCAGGTGTGTACCCAAGAAGATGTAATACTGTAATTATATCAAAAGTTGCTTCAACATAGTATTAGCTTCAGCCTGTGCACGCATATGCATCTAGCTTCTTGTACATTTTTTATGTGTCAGAATTGTTCCTCTAACAGATTTGTTTGTTTTGCAATTGAATTGTACAGGTTATAGGTCACATGAAAGGTTTGAAGGGTTCAGAAATGTTTTATTGTGCTCTCATTTTGTATATCAAAAATACCTGGCATTCTAACAGATGTGTGTACACCATTTATATGCACTATATAACACTAATTTATAAAATATGCCCCTAGTTTTGGGCCTTTCTCCCCCCATTTTGTCAGTCTTTGTCCATATTTCTTGCAATGACAGGTTCTGATGTATGCTACAGATATGTGACATCTCCTGCAAATATAGCCTCTGTGATGACCACTGTGATACAATGCAGTTAGCCCCACCACAAGTGAACATGCAGATATCGCAAAATGGCTGAGAGTAACAGTTGTGTTCATGGTCACATGCATGACCTTAACATGCCTGGAGTACTGGTGAGGCACAACAGGTAAATGCCATACTCACCATCTTCAGGCTGCTGTCCCACATCCAGACCAGAGGTACCTATGTAGTTGTGGGGGAGATGTATTGCCAGTAGACTCACATTTGGCATTGGTACAAGATGAATACTACTTTTCTACACATGTACAGTACAAGCTTTTATAGTACACAATTGTCTGTCCTTCACCATAGATGTGCTCTTGTATGCATTACTAAATCCCACCCACAAATGTAGTTTGAATTGACATATGCATCTAGATATTTTATAGAAGACAGTATAACTGCTACATGATTAAATTTATGTGCACTGTGGCCTTACCTGGACTCTCCTCGCCTGATGCGTGGGTACCACCCATTTCCATGACTTGTGTCTCTTGTATTGGCTGTTGTGTGGGGACTGCTCCAAGGTTAGCAAGGAGCTCCTCTGTTACCATAAGTGGGGCCTGTGTGGCTGAACCCCCAACTGTAGCAGTACGGTTCCTGGCCATGGCAGCAGCTCTTTGCCGGACACTATGTATTAGGTCAGTTGCCCGATGCCTGAACTGATTGTATGTGCGGCCATGGTGGCCCAAGGTGTTAACTTTGTGGACAAGGTCATCCCACAGGGCAGTCCACTCCTGCAGATTTTGTCGGCTACAGCCGAACAGTACCCCATGGTGCTGGATTATGGCATCAGTGACAGCTGCATTTTCATCTGCAGTATATGCTGGCTGACACTGCATGCCACCTGGAAGACATAAAAAGGGAAACACATCAAAGGACCTCAAACATTGCCCAGAGTTATTTACAGAGCCAGCACATCAACATTGCCCATCATTAGCCGCCACTTACAACCACATCATATCCCTGTCATCTATCAGCACAGTATGAACCTGCATTGCACTCCTGGTCCTGATGTGTCATGTTGCCCCCAATAAGGGCCAGTACATTGCATAAACCACCATTCATCATTCACATTTGTGTAGCGGGATGACAGTGGGCATCTTCCTTGCAGATGGGATGTCAATGGTGCTCAGGCTTTGCTTACATACAGTGTGTAATGGAGCTGGTAGTATATGCTTGAGTTCATGTAGGATGCAGACAGGAATGTTATCAGGTCCCATGGAGACTTGCTTTTGTTGACTTAAATTAGGCAGTATGCGCCTGCTCCCTAATGATGATGAGGGGAGGGGTGTGGGTACTATGCGTATCCACCTATACTGATGGTGAGCCAGAGGGGTGACATTTGCCCTAAACCTGCCTGCAGCAGGTCGGCTATAGCTATGGTGTGTGTGTATGTGGTGCGATTGACCACCATTAAAGGGTGGGTTGGGTTGTTGCCTTTGAGATTGCAGACATATGTGAAGACAGCCTTGTGATTGCCCTTGGTGGATGTGTCCAATCTGTACTCATAGTTAGCCTTACAGTAATCCACATATGACCTTATATGCTCATTCAGACAAAGGTTGACTTGCTGCCAAGTTGGTGCTGGCTCCTACTTTGCCCTGTACAGCCAATATAGCAACCAATTATGTGGTTTGTGTATTGCTGCTGTGCAGCGATGGAGATTACTCTACCTTGGTGGAGGCAGGTTTTATAAGTAAGGTATTTGCTGAATCCATACAGCTATGTAGGTGGTCATATAGCTGTTTGTAGTAGGCATGGACACAAGGTCATATCACAGTTGGACACGTCTCCAGTTTCAACCTGATATTCATGCTTATTCTAGTACCCATGTCTGTGTCAGAGCAATGCAACAACCAGTAGCTGTAGAAATCTAACTCTGTTGGATGCACAAAAAACAAGATTACACCTGTGTACAACATGTGCAGCTTATTTACCTGATGTTTTGCATCCCATGTCTGTTTTTATGAGGCAGCCAGGTACACCTACTCATACATACATGTGCACAGGTAATACCTGATATACATTTCTGTTCTATGTCAATATGTCACACTGTATTTACAGTCTTGCTGCTCAGTCATTCCTCTCAATCTGTTACAGAAGGACATCTGGAGGATGCCACACATACATGGGGGGGGGGGTGGTGATGGCCCAAAATTATTGACATTTTTTTAATATTGCTGTAACACACTTCAGTCATTTGATAGCACAGTAGCCTTTGCATTCACAGACATACCCTGGAGGATGTCTGACACTCATATGGCAGGAAGAGAGAAGAAAGGCTAGGAGTGTGGTAGTGAGGGTAGGAACTTTTAATGTTGGCAGTATGACTGGTATGGGAACAGAGCTAGCTGATATGATGGACAACAGGAAGGTTGATATGTTGTGTGTGCAAGAGACCAGATGGAGTGGGGGTAATGCTAGGTGTATCGGAGGCAGGTACAAATTGTTATATCATGATGTGGATGGGAGGAGAAATGGTGTAGGGGTTATCCTGAAGAAACAGTATGCCAAGACTTTTTTTGGAAGTGAAAAGAGTGTCAGATAGAGTGATGTTTATGAAGTTAGAAATTGATGGTGTCATGATGAATGTTGTTAGTGCATATGCTTCGCAAGTTGGGTGTGTAATGGATGAGAAAGAAAAAATTTGGAGTGAGTTGGATGAAGTGATGATGACTGTACCCAAGGGTGGGAGAGTGATGATTGGAGTAGATTTCAATGGGAATGTTTATGAAGAGAACAGAGAGGATGTGGAAGTGATGGGTAGGTATGGTGTTAAGCAAAGGAATGCAGAAGGTGAGATGATAGTGGATTTTGCAAAAAGGATGGACATGGCTGTGGTGAATATATATTTTAACAAGATGGAGGAGCATAGGGTGACATGCAAGAGTGGAGGAAAATGCACACAGGTGGATTATATCCTATGCAGGAGTGCCAGTTTGAAGGAGGTTGGAGACTGTAAAGTGGTAACAGGGGAAAGTGTAGTTAGGCAGCATAGAATGTTGGTCTGTTGGATGATGTTGGTGATCAAGAAGAGGAGAAAGAGTGTGAGGGCAGCACCTAGGATCAAATGGTGGAAACTGAAAAAGGGTGATTGTGAGGTTGAGTTCAGGGAAGAGTTAAGACAGGCACTGGGTGGCAGTGAAGGGTTCCCGAATATATGGGTAATTACAGCAGAGGTAGTAAGTGAGATTACTAGAAAGGTGCTTTGTGTGACATCTGGACAGAGGAAGGAGGACAGGGAGACCTGGTGGTGGAATGAGAAAGTACAGGAGAGTATACAGAGAGTTTGGTGAAGAAGAAGTGATATTGTCAGAGAGATGAAGAAAGTAGACAGAAGTATAAGGAGATGCAGTGCATGGCAAAGAGAGAGGTGGTGAAGGCTAAAGATGAGGGATATGAAGAGTTGTATGAAAGGTCGGACATTAAGGATGGAGAAAAGGACATGTACTGATTGGCTAGGTAGATGGACTGAGCTAGGAAAGATGTGCAGCAGATAAGGGTGATAAAGGATAATGAGGGAAAGGTTCTCACAAGTGAGGAGAGTGTGTTGAGCAGATGGAAAGAGTACTTTGAGGGGCTGATGAATGAAGAGAATGAGAGAGAGAGAAGGTTGGATGATGTGGGTATGGTGAATCAGGAAGTGCAACAGATTAGCAAGGAGAAAGTAAGCATAGCTATGAACAGGATAAAATAGCTATGAAGAGGATAAAGAATGGGAAGGCTGTTGGTCCAGCTGGCATACCTGTGGAAGCATGGAGGTGTTTAGGAGAAATGGCAGTGAAGTTTTTAGCAAGATTGTTTAATGAAATCTTGGAAAGTGAGAGGATGCACGAGGAGTGGAGAAAAAGTGTTTGGGTACCCATTATAAGAATAAGGGTGATGTGCAGAGCTGTAGTAACTACAGAGGGATAACATTAATCAGTCACAGCATGAAATTATGGAAAAGAGTAGTGGAAGCTAGGTTAAGAAGGGAGGAGATGATTAGTGATCAGAAGTATGGTTTCATGCCAGGAAAGAGAACTACAGATGCAATGTTTGCTCTGAGAATGTTAATGGAGAAGGACAGAGAAGGTCAGAAGGAGTTGCATTGTGTCTTTGTGGACTTAGAGAAAGCATATGACAGGGTGCCTAGAGAGGAGTTGTGGTATTGTATGAAGAAGTCAGGAGTGGGAGACAAATATGTAAGAGTGGTACAGGATATGTACAAGTGTAGTGTGACAGTGGTGAGCTCTTCAGTGGGAGTGATGGATGCATTTAAGGTGGAAGTGGGATTACATCAGGGATCAGCTCTGAGCCCCTTCTTATTTGCAGTGGTGATGGACAGGTTGACAGACAAGATCAGACAGGAGTCCCTGTTGAATGTAATGTTTGCAGATGATATTGTGATCAATAGTGAGAGTAGGGAACAGGTTAAGGAGACCCTGGAGAGGAGGAGATATGCTCTAGAGAGGAGAGGAATGAAGGTCAGCAGGACTAAGACAGAATATAGGTGTGTGAATGGAAGGGAGGCTAGAGGAATGGTGAGGATGCAGGGTGTAGAGTACAATGCCCCTTTTGGTATGTACCTCAGAAGGCATCTTTAATAACTGGAAAGACCACAGAAATACCTCACAAAGAGGATTACCGGCCTCAAACAGATGCCCTATGCAGACCGTCTCAAAAATCTCCAGCTTTACTCCGTCGCATATCACCTACTCAGAGGCAATCTCTGCCTAACATACAAAGCTAATTCAAACCCAGAGCTGTTGGACATGCTCCACTTAAAGAAATCCCAATCCCTCTGAGATACACGCTTTAGGGAACTAAACTTTGTCACCACAATAAACAGAACATGCTAGAGGTATAGATTCCTGTCCCAGAGACTTCCCATACTCTGGAACAAACTACCTATCTATATCAAACAAAGCTCCTCATTAGCACTCTTCAAGAAAAATCTTGATGATTGGATGGGAAATAGGAAATTCACCCTGGGGATCACTTCTGAGGCTCTGCTCGACAGTGGCACAGGAAAATAATTTTCTTGGGTGGCAAAAGCCAGGGTACCTTCTTGGCTAGGCTTGTATAGGCCCTAGGGCCAATAGCTTAGTACCTCCCTATGAACATATGAACCTATTTGTTGAACTTCCTATTTCCCATTATTACATTCCCCCTACTGCATTCCATTACATGCTTACTTGTTTGACATACCTTTTCTTTCCAAGTATAGTTGGTTTGATTCTGATTTGTGTTGGTTTGTTTGTTTGTCTGTTTGTCTGTCTCTCTCTCTCACTCTCTCTCTCCAAGTTGTAGGGTATACATCTGTTTTGCATAGGCAGCAGCTTGCCTTTTGTAGGTAATGCTCATGAGCAGCTGATGGCCTGTGCACCAATTGGTGTCCCCCACTTGTTAATTGCATGCAGAACAGCTGTGTTGCTATTCCTATAGCCAGTGGCATGACAACGCACTCCTATAATTGAGTACTTCATGTGGATGTTGCCCTTTTCCTTGTCTGTGAGGAGGACTTCATGGAGGTGTGTGAACAACAATATCACAGAGGGTAGTTGGAAATACCTCTTACAATGAAAACTGTGGAGACAGCCCAACAAAATGGGGGAGAATGTTCCAGACAGAGGGACAGAATGTAAGTATTGCTGTTATACAGATGAATTAATGCTAGTTTAACATGTTTTAGGTGGACATGGCTTTTTGTGTGATTTTAAGTCTGACAGTATTATGTGGTTGACATAACTCTCAACTGTAGGGCTATCCGCAGAATGGCCAGAGTTTGCACTCTTATGTTTGGTGTGTTCCTCAGACATTTTTTGTCTTTGGAAAATCAGTAGCATACTCTGGGAATTGCAGTCAGTAAATGGTAACAACCATGTTTGTTTCTTGACTTCATATCCCTCAGAAAATATATGTTACAACAAACTCTGTTACACTAGTAACTTTCTCAGTTTATAACAGGAATATTTCAAATATGTCCCTGTTTTTGGGCCTCTGTTCACCAAGTATGTCATGCTTTCTCCAGATGTCATGCAGTAAGAGGTTGATAGGTATGGTATATCATTATTTAGTGCCTTCATTCCTGACATCATCCCAGTGATGTATCAGAATGCCAGACATGTTATGTGGAAGAGGCCTTATATATGAGGACAAAGCCTGAACATTCTGTGGGACTCTGTACAGTTGAGAGGTCTGTGTAGTTCTGGTGATTGCTGACAGACTGTCAGGATTGTGTAGTAGTATGGTGTGTAAATGTTATTTGGCCTGTGTAGGGAGGGGGGGTAGATGTAAGTGTTATGGCTCCTTTTCTTTCTGACTGTGCATGCTGCTCCAGTTTCTGGTGGTCTATCGGTTGTATATGTTTGTAGGGGCAGACTGAGACATGTCCCGTACCACAGTAAGGAGTCATACTACACTGGTAACTGGGCCAGTATATGTAGGGATAGTGTGTGAGTGGCAAACATGATGATGTTTTTGTTTACACAGTCCTTATACTCTACTGTTCATTTGGCTTACTGGTATGTCACTGAGACTGTGGTGAAATTGATTGTGGATATGCACTTTCACAATGGTGTCTGTTTTTCAGTGCTGTTACATCCCTGTAGTGCCTGATATATTTGCAAATACATGTGTAATTCCCCATAGCAGGTTTAGGTTAGTGTTGAGTCAGTCTGTCTGTAGTTTGGATAGTGCTTGGTGACATGCTTAGTGGTTCAGTGTAGTTTCCCTAATGTGATGTTATGTCCAGATATTTGTAGGATATACTGTTGCCTGGCCCCCATAAGTGTTGTGTATTTCTGACACATCAGTGAGATGGTGTGATGACTTAGGCCACTAACTAGTGAGAAGTAATTGAGTGTTGGACTTGTGCTATTTCAGTCAATATATGTTAGAATAGACAGGAGGGTGTTACTGCAGCAACTGTGTCAGCTTATCTACTCCAGTATTTCAGATATGTCCCTATTTTATGGCTTTCTCTCCCCACTTTATCAGGTTTGATCCAGATTCATTGCACTAAGGAGTTCTGAGCATACCTCTCAATTGGCCGGATTGTTTCAAAATGTCCAGGTTTATTGCTCATATTTCTGATCTGTCCACAGATTCATTAATTTTATTTCTCTGGTAAATCACTGTGATGATCTGAGGATTTCTGTCAATAAATGATGACATAAATTTCAGTTTCAGAACTCACATCCTTCAGAACATGTATGCTGAAACAAACCCTGGTACTCTAGCAACATTCTACATTTATAAGAGCAATATTTAAAATATGTCTGTAGTTTTGGCCCATTGTCCCCCCATTTTGACAGCCTTTGGCCAGAATTCTTGCACTAAAAAGTTGAGAGGCATGGTTCTGAGGTATGACTCCACTACATGTTATGAGTATATATATATATATATATATATATATATATATATATGTATATATATATATATATATATATATATATATATATATATATATATATATATATATATATATATATATATATATATATATATATATATATATATACACACTACAGATGCAATGTTTGCTCTGAGAGTGTTGATGGAGAAATATAGAGAAGATCAGAAGGAGTTGCATTGTGTCTTTGTGGACTTAGAGAAAGCATATGACAGGGTGCCTAGAGTGGAGTTGTGGTATTGTATGAGGAAGTCAGGAGTTGCAGAGAAGTATGCAAGAGTGGTACAGGATATGTATGAGGGTAGTGTGACAGTGGTGAGGTCTGCAGTGGGAGTGACGGATGAGTTTAAGGTGGAGGTGAGATTACATCAAGGATCAGCTTTGAGCCCTTTCTTATTTGCAGTGGTGATAGAGAGGTTGACAGACAAGATCAGACAAGAGGTCCCCATGGACTATGATGTTTGCAGATGACATTGTGATCTGTAGTAAGAGTAGAGACCAGGTTGAAGAGACCCTGGAGCGGTGGATATATGCTCTAGAGAGAAGAGGAATGAAAATCAGCAGTACTAAGACAGAATATATGTGTGTAAATGAGAGGGAGGATAGAAGAATGATGAGGATGCAGGAAGTAGAGCTGCCAAAGGTGGATGAGTTTAAGTGCTTGAGATCAACAGTTCAGAGTAATGGTGAGTGTGGAAGAGAGGTGAAGAAGAGAGTACAGGCAGGGTGGAATGGGTGGAGAAGAGTGTCAGGAGTGATTTGTGACAGACAGGTACCAGTAAGAGTGAAAAGGAAGGTCTGTAAGAGGGCAGTAAGACCAGCTATTTTATTTGTGTTGGAGATGGTGGCATTGACAAAAAGTCAAGAATCAGAGCTGGACGTGGCAGAGTTAAAGATGGTAAGATTTGCACTGGGTGTGATGAAGATGGACAGGATTAGGAATCAGCATATTAGAGGTTCAGCTCAGGTTGGAGGTTTGGAGACAAAGCCAGAAAGTTCAGATTGCATTGGTTTGGACATGTACTGAGGAGGGATGCTGGGTATATTGGGAAAAGGATGCTAATGATGGACCTGCCAGGTAAGAGGAAAAGAGGAAGGCCTAAGATTAGGTTTATGGATGTGGTGAGAGAGGACATGCAGGTGGTTGGTGTGACAGAGGAAGATGCAGAGGACAGGAAGAAATGGAAACAGATGATCTGCTGTGGTGTCTCCTAATGGGAACAGCCAAAATAGAAGAAGAAGATATATATATATATATAACTGAAAATAGTCCACCAATGACAAGCAAAGACCAGCAAAGACCAGACAGCAAACCTGCTTAACGTTTTCGTTCTTATTTAATGCCAAGAACTTCATCAGAAAAGCACCCATTTCTTAAAACAGTGATTATATACTGTCTCCAATTAATCAACTTAGAACAAAATCAATTGTGCCTAATTAATCAATTAGTACAAAAAATGTATATATATTATATATATGTATACACTAAATCATTTAAACAAATCTATCTAATATAAATTTTTTTGATATATATAAAAAATGAAAAATGAAATGTTACATTTTAAAATTACAATTTTGTAAAGCTAAAAAACATTTGATACTTATGACATCATTTAGGCCTGGTGATTCATCTGCATTTAGCCTAATTTGCCAACAAGACTCCCTACATTCTAAAAATGTCTTGTAATCTCCTCTAAACATACTGTTATCAACTTTTTCCAAAACAGAAAAAATGAACTTTTTGAAAGAAACACAATTTAAAGAATGTTTAGCCAAAGCATTGGTTACATCTTTTTTCTTTATGGCTAAATTGTGTTCATAAATACGTTTACACAGTGTTCTGATAGTTTTACCTATATAAAAATGACTACATGAAGAACACTGTGCAATGTAAACAATGTTATTAGTTTTACAAGTAAAGTGTCCTTTGACAATGATGTCCTTCTTAACATGTTTTAAAAAAATACTTGATGTACCACTAACAAACCTACATTGTTTGCAACTCATACAGGGATATGTGCCAACCTTTCCTGTATAAGGTATGGCACTTTTGTCCTCTCTTTCTAAAATCATTTTAATATTTGTCACTTTTTTATATGTAAACACTGGACAAATACCTAAAACTTTGGCTAAGTCATAATTACCCAAAATGATTTTCCAATTGCTGATGACTGTTTCCTTAATAATATTCATTTCGTTACAAATAGGTAACGGAAATGACAAACAAAACCTACCATTAACATCAACCTTCTTCCTACCAGAATCAAAAGTAAATGAACTTGTAAGAATAGGATTAGCTTTATTGCTTCTTAAAATGTTGACCTCTTCGATAATGTGACCTAACCAACCAACATCATAACCTCTTTCTGTAAAAAACTGCTTTAAATCACTAGTTTCCCTAATGAAGCAATCATCTTAACTAGTAAGTCTACTAAGTCTGATGAACTGACCTTTAACTATACCTCTTTTCATATGCATGGGGTGTAAACTGTCAAAATGTAAATATTGGTTAACAAATGTTGGTTTCCTAAAAATATTACTACGGAATCTGTGTTCAATTGAATCAACAGTCAAACTCAAATCTAAAAAATTAATAGTTTTCCCAAAACTACCAAAGGTGAAATTCAAAAATTCAGTAGTGGTGTTTAAATGGGAAACAAAAGTCCTGAAACTGTCTTCATTACCCCTCCATAAGAAGATCAAATCATCTATATATCTTCTGTAGAAGACTACATTCTGATCTTGAAGATGTGTTACTAAATGTTTGACTTCCCAAGAAGACATAACTAAATTTGCAAAACTGGGTGCCACTCTGGACCCCATGGCAACACCAGAGATTTGCTTATACAAGTTGTTGTCAAATTTGAAAAAATTATTTTCTAACACAAATTCCATTAGAGTGCAACAAGTGTTAATTTTAGTGTTGTTAAAATCTGTGTATCCACTCAAAAAATCCCTCAAGTATTCTATTCCTACAATTTGATCAATACTGGTGTAAAGTGACTCTATGTCCAAGGAAGCAAAATTTAAATCTCCATAGACTTTATCAAAATTACTGTCCCTTAGAAGTTCCAACAAATGCCAAGAGTCCCGTAAATAAAATTTTGATTTTTGTACAATGGGATTAAAAATGTCGTCCAACCATACTGAAATAGTTTCAGTTTTACTTCCTGAAGCTGAAATTATGGGTCTAAATTTCAAATCACCTTGCTGCTTATGTACTTTTGGTATTCCAAAAAGTTTAGCCATTCTTGGAAACTCAGTGTATAAAAAAGTATATGTGTTGTAATCTATACTACCTTCACTAAACAAGTCTAATAAATGACTATCCAATTTAACAAAATTATTTTGAATAATATCTGTATCAACTTGAACATACTTGTTTGTATCTGATAACATGTTATTGATGTTAAACAAATAATCTTTTTGAGCCATAATGACAAATGTTCCACCCTTGTCTGCCTTCATAATACGTTGTTCTCTGTTTTTGGCCATAGTTTCTAAAGCCAAAAACTCACCTTCAGTAAGGTTAAAAACAGTATTTGAATTTCCATTAATGTGCCTAAAATCTTTCTCACATTGCTTATTAAATACTGCTAATGTGGTGTTCAACAGGGGATTATAGGTGCTTCGAACATGAGTCTGTTTGTTAATTTTGTCAACCAGTTTGGTGCTGTCAAAAATGTACTTTAAATTCAATTTTCTACAGTACAGTTTAAAATCTATAATAAGTTTGGTTACATCACATTTGTTATTAGGAATAAATGAAAAACCTTTTCTCAACACAGAGATCATGTCCTCAGAAATGTCAGTGTCAGTTAGATTTAAAAAGTCCATACTGAAATTCAGTATTTCTTCTTCCCTTTCGCTCTGCCTTTGTTCCTCATTTGGACTTTGTTTGTCCACTTTGGAGTCTTTTTCACTCCTGCACTGTCCATTAAAAAAGGACCTTTGATGTTGTTATTTGTCACTGCTTCTGTGTTGTTGCCCGTTTGGAAAGAATCCAAACAACCAACATTATTGTCATTAACCAAATGACTTGGATTAGAAACTGTAGCCTTTGAATTTTTACTGTTATCCACCAAGTTTACTCCGATGTTACTTGTACCTGAATTGGCAACAGTAACTTTTTGTTGAGCAGTTCTTAAAGTATAAGCTTTGTGTGCAGCATAAGCTGCCATATCTCTACGAAGTTTACCCTGCTTTCTTGTGATAACTGACAGTCTATGCCTTTTAACCTTTGCTTCAATACCCAAATACAAAGAAGTCAAAGTATTAAAAGCTTCAGAAGCTCTAATAAGTTTGTCCAAGTCTTCCAACTCAGACTTAATATTAATAATTTCATTACGGTAATGGTCGACAAGCAAGCCCATGTACTGTATACCCGCATTGTTAAAAACTTCAACCAGTTTGAGAAATAAAGCGTCACCTTCTGTGACACAATTAGGATACTTGAAAGTTCTAAGACCAAGCGGAACACATTTCAGCCTGATATTCTCTTCTAGATATAACACTTCTAACTGTAACGAAACTAACTTGATAGTACTTTTTTCAAGTTTGTAAATGTTATTTTTACATATCTCAAAACAGTCATTAGTTGTATTGACACTAGCGTTACCTCTGTCATATATATGAGAGTCTCCTTCTCCTTCACCGATAAAAAAAGGATTAGCGTTTTCATCAACGAAAAGATCTTTAATAAATCCACCAGAGGGAATAGTGACACCATTGCCACTATTAACGTTGTTAACGTTTTGTCGAACAAGTAACGCTTCACTTCCCTCATTACCATTCGCCAAAGCTAGTAACTGCTTAACGGTTCCCCCACATGCTTTAGCGTCAATTACGTTGTTACATCTCTCGCTTCCTGATACAGCTGCTCCATTTACCTCAGCGCTACTGACTCCACCACATTGGGACAAAAGAGCCTGACAAATTGCTCCTGCAATAATCCCCGAAATGTGATGTTGAAACTCAGCACCTAGGTCTGGAACTGAATGGGTGCTCAGGTTTAACAGAGTGTCCTGTGAATCCTGTGAATCTTCCATTGACAAATGGTGCACTCGAAAAACAATTAAAATCACAAACCAAACCGAAACTTGATAACTGAAAATAGTCCACCAATGACAAGCAAAGACCAGCAAAGACCAGACAGCAAACCTGCTTAACGTTTTCGTTCTTATTTAATGCCAAGGTTGGCACATATCCCTGTATGAGTTGCAAACAATGTAGGTTTGTTAGTGGTACATCAAGTATTTTTTTAAAACATGTTAAGAAGGACATCATTGTCAAAGGACACTTTACTTGTAAAACTAATAACATTGTTTACATTGCACAGTGTTCTTCATGTAGTCATTTTTATATAGGTAAAACTATCAGAACACTGTGTAAACGTATTTATGAACACAATTTAGCCATAAAGAAAAAAGATGTAACCAATGCTTTGGCTAAACATTCTTTAAATTGTGTTTCTTTCAAAAAGTTCATTTTTTCTGTTTTGGAAAAAGTTGATAACAGTATGTTTAGAGGAGATTACAAGACATTTTTAGAATGTAGGGAGTCTTGTTGGCAAATTAGGCTAAATGCAGATGAATCACCAGGCCTAAATGATGTCATAAGCATCAAATGTTTTTTAGCTCTACAAAAATTGTAATTTAAAAATGTAACATTTCATTTTTCATTTTTTATATATATCAAAAAATTTTATATTAGATAGATTTGTTTAAATGATTTAGTGTATACATATATATAATATATATACATTTTTTTGTACTAATTGATTAATTAGGCACAATTGATTTTGTTCTAAGTTGATTAATTGGAGACAGTATATAATCACTGTTTTAAGAAATGGGTGCTTTTCTGATGAAGTTCTTGGCATTAAATAAGAACGAAAACGTTAAGCAGGTTTGCTGTCTGGTCTTTGCTGGTCTTTGCTTGTCATTGGTGGACTATTTTCAGTTATCAAGTTTCGGTTTGGTTTGTGATATATATATATATATATATATATATATATATATATATATATATATATATATATATATATATATATATATATGTATATATATATATATATAGGGTCTGTATTAGATCCACGAATGCTTAAATGTTCGAATCTCTGAAGGTCGACCTTTAGAGATCGAACAGTTAAGCGTTGATAAATATACCTTCTCCAAGATTATGCTACAGTGTAGGGAATGGGAAAGTACCCATTTCCGCACTGTAGTTCATTGAAGTGCGATCTCGAAGTTGGTATATTTAAGTAGTGGGGGGTGTGGGGGGTGCAGGGGGGCTTGCCCCTGCTATAACCCTTTTCTTGTATTTGTTTTTTTTTTATTTATTTTTTTACAACTTTGAATGTTTAACTGTTCAATCTGTAAAGGTCGTCCTTTACAGATTCGAACATTTAAGCGTTCATCGTTGTAATATAGACCCTATACAAATATATATAAACATATATATATATATATATATATATATATATATATATATATATGTGTGTGTGTGTGTGTGTGTGTGTGTGTGTGTGTGTGTGTGTGTATATATGTTTATGTATATATTTTATATGTATATCTCTATATATATTATGTATGTCTTTTTCCATATATATGCATCTCCATACATATATACAGGTGTATATGTATATATACAAAACCTGACTGATTCTACAGAATCTTTTCCCTACTGTTGAATGACTCTGCTGAATGACATGTATGAAAAAGCATCAGAAATCCCTACAGATCAAATGGTATAGTAGTACATTGCTCTGACTATGGTGCCCAGGACCCTGGGTTTGAGATTTGGCAGTCCTGATTATTTTGTTGCAAGACAGAACAGTGGCTGTTGGGTTTGCATGATGTTAAGCAATGCCAACAGCCAGTTAACCATACATATGCCATTATCTGTGTTGGCTTCACTTAGCATCGTGCAAACTCGCTTACTCCCACTTACTCCAACTTACAGCCATGCTAATTTCATTAAAAGAAAAGAAAAAGGGCTGATAGGAAAGTGGTGAAAAAGGAGCACACAGACAGAAAAACAATATGAAAGATAACTAGGGATGTGCAGGACGAGTGTAGGGAAGGTCCATAGCTGTCCATTTTTATACAGCAATAGCTGTGCATTTGTACATAATTTGGAGGTAAATTTGGACACTCAAACCCCAGAGAGAGGGGTGAGGAAAACATAAATGTCTTATCAAGCTAACTCGACTAGATTACATGTGTCCAGTGGATACTTGTGCAAAATGGACAGCTATGCATGGGGCAATATTTTTTTGGGGGGACAGATGCCCTTTTCTTTTTTTAAGGTGACAGTGGGATGTTTGGGAAGGATTGTAGGCACATCTGGGGAGGTAGGTTTGGTACGGAGACAACCTAGACAGACAAGACAGTAAACAGGGGTGGTATATGACACATGAGGGGGGTAATCACATTTGACAGGGAGGATGGTTGTGAATCCAAAGCCCATGGACCCCCATATGGTTACAGTGAGACTGAGATCCCCACCCATGGGCAGTCACCACTTCACCTTCACGGCCCCAAAGTTGGATGTGCTGGGGGCTGGACAGGAGAGGCAGTCTGCCCCTTGAGGTGCGCCAGGCACCCCTCAATTTGACGCAGCTACTCTCCAAACTCAGATCAAAGGGTATTGCACACCAAACTCTGGAACTGACTGTGGGTGACAGGATCCTGTCCGTGCTCACTCCTAGGGGGGCACGGGCCCCATCACCTGAGGTGGTTCCACCCGAAGGTGGTGCAGGACCAGTGAACGAGGAAGATCCGGGTTGGGTCCCAGACCTGCTGGGGCCCACTTCCATGGCCAGATGAGGTGGGACAAGTGGATCCACTGGGATCTGCCTTCCCAAACCCACTATGATGTTGAGGTTTTACATAACATGTTGGTTAGTCATGAACAACACATTTCAAGGTTGGTTATAACAGCATGCATGGATGTTCCAATTAACCACATACAACAGATTCGAAACAGTTGCTTAGCAAATAGAACACATGCATAAATGGAACAACAGTATGCATCATAACAGCATGTCAGTAACGGCAACAAGCCACCAACAATGGTATTTGAACAAGATATATTAACATGCAAGCAATTAAACATATTAACAATAATATAACACAAGTCCCAGCATTAGGAGTAATAATTATTGATGCAGATGAGGGGTGGGGGGGGGAGACAAAAAGTCCATTAACAACTGTATATGCTTCTATTTTCCACAACAGTGCTGCTCAATACTCTATGGGTCTGCCCTCACTTTACATCTACCTATGCCCATAGCTTCTGTAGTACAAACATACCTATTAAACTGTCAGCCTGCAATGGTATGAGGCAAACTGTGACAATTCTGGGTACATGACTAGAGGAGACTCGTACATGTCAGGGTTACATATCTGGCACAGGAGGGGTACACTGAACTGCTGTTATGTGAGTGTGCTACTAGCGTATGTCAACTGGTTTCCTATCTGTGTCCAGGATTATTTGCAGCAATGCCAGTAGTCATGACAGCCAGACACTTGAGAGACATGTATCGAGAACATACCTCTCAACCTCTTAGAGCATGACATCTGGACAAAGCCATACATATGAGTTGGACAATGGCCCATAAAGATGGACAATTTTTAGATGTTGCTCTTACAAACTTAGAAAGTTAATAAAATAACATGTTTTGCATTTGCATGGCTTTTCTGATGGATATGACGTCTGACACTTGTATGTCTATCATTATTTTCTAACTTCAGCCTATAATGGTTTGCCACTGATTTGCCATGACACCACTACTTTATGTAACATGGACCAAAAATCTAAGACAAATATCTGGACATTTACTGAATATATATATACAGTTGAGAGGTATGAGTCTGGAAGAGTGCATATTGTATGTACCTACCTTGCTATCATTTGCAGGCATGTGGTGGGACAATTGAACAGTTGTACACAGTTTATTAGTACACCCTTCATACAACTACTGGCAACCGTTACTTACCTGTAAAACCTGTAGGGAAAATATCTGTTAACACTACCTGACTGATTTTACATTTATTCCGGATTCCTTGTGTGTAGATATGCAGACATCTTAGTACCACTCCCTGAATTTGAACCAAGACTGTGTAAAATTAACAACTAAGCTGTTTCACATCACACAGAGCTACTGGGGAACTGATGTTTCTTGTTTCACTGGTTTCTGCCTAATAGTCTCTTGGTTAGACAGTCTGAACTTGTAATCCTGTGATGCATGCATGACAGATAGGTATTGTACTGTGCATTACTCCTTTGGATTACTACAATCTGGAAAGCAAAGGTTAACACAAGACAATGCTGCATGGAACACACTTTGATACTTTACATATTACTATTCAGGGTTCAGAGCTTAGTGCAGTATATATTTCACATTTAATTTATATCTCGTGTTACAGTTATACCATCTACAGTTTCTCCTAACAGCTTGTTCACAGATAAACCTTAGTTAATGTATGCTGTCACAGCCATATTTGCTGTGAAGAACCTGTATACATTCTGTATATGTGTACAACAACATACCAGAATAAACACAAGTATTTTAAAGGGTCTTTATTGTACTTTAATATTCATCAGTCAAACTTTTTTATTTATTCAGTTCACACAGTAATAGTAAGTGATGTACACCTTCTTAGCTATTTTTACAATATACCGCAAAATAGATTTGTACTTACCAGCCTGTCTGTGCATCAGCAGTCACCATGGGCATCAACATTCACAGTCCTCTCTGATGCAGCTGTTGGGGAGAACGACACACATTATGCTTATCTGTCTATCACATTCTCAGGCTAGTATTTGCTACAAACTACTTGATAGTGATACTTGCACACTACTGGGGCATTCTGGTCCTGTCCATCTTGGATCCACTGGTCCAAGTGTGCCCCCTTCCTATGCTTTAGGTTGACATAGTGTTGCTATACCTGTTCACCAGTCCAAGGGATGCCAGTAGCACTGGTGAGGTCATGTGCGAGACAGTCCCAGGCCTCCACTTTGTATTGGGATCCCTGGCACTGGCCCTGCAGCAGTCTCTCCTCATGTTTTTTTGCTAGGAGTCCAGCCATGACCCTGGACTCCTGAATGATCCAGTGTTGCACCTGAAAGTCCACTCCCTCTCCTGCACCAGCCATTCTATCTGCACAGATGGACTATAACAGAGTATGGCTGTATTCCCACCTGTGCCATTTAAGTAGTGCAATATTCCCTCTGCTTGCTATCGTTGGACCATTTTGAATAGGTGAAGCTCTGCTAAGCAGTGTGCAAACCCGCTAAGCCGATTTTAACACTGCTTAAAGGAGAAGTTGTTGAGCACTGTTTAACAGTGCACAAATCCACTTAGCTGAGCTACCTGCAGCTTAGCATTCACGTCTTAGCAATGGTTACACCTGCTAAGCATAGCTGAGCAGTGCTACCCATTGCTCACTTTTCATTTATTAAATATATTAGTATACTGTGGTGGTGCTGCAGTAGTGTTGTCGCCTCACAGTAAGACATTGTCCTGTTCGATTCTCAGCTAGAGCTTCCTCTGTGTGGAGACATGCATGAATGGGCGTACCTTCATTGAGGGTTATGCATCAGGGCTGGCAACTCAGCATGTAAAAATCTACTGCCAATCATTAGCGGACCGGAGTTCCACTGTGGCAACCCCTAACCTGGAAAAGCCGAAAGACACAACAAGACACAACATTAGTATACTGACTTCATTTATTAAGTCTATATGATTTACTTTACATGACATTCCTCTATGTGCTTTCCTTACTTTGGCAAGGGGTGTGACTATACTGCATAGGACACTTGTGTATACATGGGTGGTTTCACATGTTATATGCACTCACACCTTCCTTTTTACACCAGCTACTCTACCCTGGCTGACAAAAAACAGTTACTACATAATTTAAGTTTAAAAAAATAATTCTAACACTGCTTTCCCATATAAAAATAAGTTGCCTGTTTTGGTACTCAAACCATGAACACTAGCATGTAAAGCTGGGACTCTAACCCCTACACTGTATCAGCTTGGGAATTTCAGCTATATTTATTTATTTATTGTCATTTGTTAACCGGGTTAGTCCAACTGGGCTTTTGGCCCATTTTCAGTGGAGACCCGAGGAGAAAAGCTCCAGAAAATTGCATAATAGTACATTGATTGCATGCAGAAGTATAGTACTAACATAGTTGAGGGATTTATAAAGCTGTTAATAATAACAAAGTTGAGTACAAACAATAGCAAAGTTGAGTATAGAAGAGAACAATTACAAAGCTGTTAATACATAAAATACATACATGAAGTTCTATCATCAAAAAACATTTTTTTTAGATAATAGCTTTTTACTGTATATTTGTATTTATCTCCTATGGGTTGTTTAAGCTATGGTAAGCGGAGGGCCATACGGCGCACACCCGGTTAGCTATGCTTAAACATTCCTTGGCATAGAAAAAAATATTATTATTATATTTTTATGTTATATAGTGAGTATTGTGGTGTTCTGACAAGTCATTGAGGACTGCATTCGGGAAATAATGGCATACATTTGACTTTTAGGCTTCTATCCTTCAGAGGTTCATGCTAATACATAATCTGTTTTCTATCAATTTTCTAGGATTCTGAGGGCAATATTTAAGTGGTGTCCCTATTTCTAGTGTTTTGTCCCCCCATTATTTGTGCCTTTGTCCACATGGACTGCTGTCAGGGAATATTGGCATACATTTGACTTTCAGACTTCTATCCTTCAGAAATTCATGCCAATGCATGGCCTGTTTTCTATCAAATTTCTAAGTTTGTGAGGGAAATATGTAAGATGTGTCCCTTTTCAAGGCTTTATCCCCCATTATTTGTGCCTTTGTACACATTTCCTGCTTTAGCAGGTTGCAGAGGTGTCTTATGGCACTTTTACAATGCAGGGGTGTGTGTCACAGAACCTATCACACTCTCCCTGCATTGCTTTCCTGCTGCTATATGTATTTCAGTGTCCATGGACACTGAAATGATCATTTATTTAATTTCAGTCTTCGCAGATACTGAAATACTGGCATAATATTAGAGAAATTCTCTAATATTATATATTATGTCAGATCATGATTAGAAAGTGCTGTACTACACTTTCTGAGTGGAGGGGGCATGTTCAATGTCCATGCACTACTTGAACACGTCCCCTGCACTCATTCATGGTTTGTGTCCATGTAGCTTAAACAGCAGTGTGCCTTCATGCATATGCAAGGTGTGCTGCTGTGGCTACATGGACATGAACCATTCTGTGCAGGAAAAGCACTATTCCTGCACAGACTTTATTGAATCCCAGGGTATACATATATATAAATATATATATATATATATATATATATATATATATATATATATATTTTTTTTTTTTTTTCACCAGGGAATGAGTTAGGGAGAAATAGTAGATGGATTGGTTGTTAGTGATTGGGTAGAGGGAGTAATAAGGACAAGATTATGGGGAGCTGGTATTAAGGGAGCAAGGACATGCGGGTTGTTAAGATAATTGCTTTTTACTGAGGATTTAAAGCATTAAGGGAATCTAAAAAAGTAATAGATGTTGGTAGAGCATTCCATAATTTAGTTATGGAATAGGAGTATAAGCTTTATCCTGCTCTTTTGTTTGGTTTTGATATGATCAGAAGTTGCCTATTTGTGGACTGTAGATTTCTAGAGGGGATATAGGGTTGAAGGGTTAAGAGTAGAGCAGGGCATTTCTCTGGGTTATATACTAGCCTGTGAGCTAGAGTTCGTTGGGTATAACTGAGGTATTTGGAGAATTCATACCAATTAAGCATTTTGATAGCTTGGCAATGACAGGTACAGTGTTGCAAGCTGGAGGCAAATTTTGCAGTTTTGTAGTAGCAGCATTGTAGTTTATTAAAGACAAAGGAGTGAAGGTTTTCAAGATGGAAGTATCGTAAAAGATGGCAGGGAATAGTAAAGACTTGGCCAGCTTGATTTTTCAGGGTCCATCCATGTACTTTTGATGCCTGTAGAATTTGTTTAATTTAAAGTGAGTTATTTTTATAGTGTTAATAATGTGTTGCTCATAGGAGAGTTTATCATCTGTTGTTATACCAAGTAGTTTTGCAGAATGAACAACCTGAATTTCCATTCTATATTGGATAAAAAGTAAGATATACGTAACAAGAGATTACATGCTTCAAAAAGAAAGACAAAAAATATTTAGAACCTAAGCAAGTGAGGTGTTTCTATAGGAGGTAAACTGATTATAATAAAAAGTCCAAGGCTGTTTATTTGCAACTGGAAAGAATACATTAAGAATATAGGAAATAACTATATTATAAGGAATATCAGAAGCAAAAAAGAGCATTATGCTTTATAAATTATGATTTATAAATTTAATGAGACAAATATAAAAAATAGATTAATAGGACACAATGTGTTGTTAACAGAAAGAAGGAAGGAAGGTTAGTCATTTTCTAAGTCAGATTAAGTGTAATTAAACTATGTCAATGGAAGTGGAGGATGAGCAAGGTAATACGCTTAATGATCACTTCAGTGTAATTAATTATGCAGAGATTTCTTTTTTTTAGAAGTATTTGCTGAAGGGTATGTTGAAAAATTGGAGATTAGGAAAATATCTGAACAAACAAGGAGAGACTAATTAAGGAAACTACTGATGAAATAAGTCAAAGTAGTATTAGAAAAGGGAGTGTAGAGATGAGGGTGGTATTGATTATTTTTGGATGAGTAATGGCAAAATGGAATGTTTACATAAAGTTATAAATAAGTGGTTAATTAAGGAATAAAGAGCAATGTTATATGCAAGAATGTTTTAGGATAACTTGGATCAAAGTGATAAGTTTTTCTTTTTGACTAATTGAAGACCCATATCATTATCTAATGTTGTCAAATTATAGTAATGATTATTTTTCAAATTAGGCTTGATAATGTTATAAATAAGAGTTCAGTGCTGATATGCATGGAATGAAAGGAAATTCTAGTAGAGTAATTGTTAAAGAAGTTATAGGTGAAGTCATACAAGGCAAGACAGGGGGCAGACTTATTTCATGTGATATTGAGAAGTCATGCAGGGTAGCCACAGTGGTGCAGCGGTTAGTGTTGTCACCTCACAGCAAGAGGTTCCCTGGTTCGATCCTTGGCTGGGGTGCCTTCTGTGTGAAGTCTGCATGTCCTCCCTGTGGCCACGTGGGTTTCCTCCGGGTGCTCCTGTTTCAACCCAAAGACATGCTGTAGGTGGATTGAACACTCTAAATTGGCCCTAGGTGTGAGTGCATGTGTTTGCCTTCTGTGGAAGGTTGGGTGCTGGGCTGGCAACTCAACACTGTAAGACTCCACTGCCAATCATGAGCAGACATGTGATCGACTGTGGTGACCCCTAACTGGGAAAAGCCAAAAGAAGATTGAGAAGGCATGCAAAAGTATATATCATAAGCAGTTGTTTTGAAATAATAAGATATTCCTTTAGAAGTTATTATTTTAGTATGTTTTATAAAAATGCAACCACTAAAATACTGGTGAATGGTTGGTTCAACAGGAAGACTGATATAAAGAGCAGAGCAGAATGTGTCAAGTTCGAACAATAAATACAATGCTATTCTGTTTAGTTGTAAGCGAATTAAACAGAAATAAGAAAATAGTTCTGATGGAGCTAATATGATTTATATATTTGCATGTTAAGTTACCTAAAATCATTCAAGTAGGATATATGCATATTTTGTCATGCAAGATTTGTATAGAATTCTGGAAGTGGTTAGTTTGAAATTAAGTAAAGAGAAAAATAATGGCTTTGGGAGAATGTTTTCATTTGTGGACCACAGTAGTCCTACTAGTCTAGCAGCCTCTTTTCAGGGGATGCCAAAGGTGGTATTTTATATAACTAAGTGAAATTTGGCAGCATATAGGGAAACTTCCCCACTCTTTTCAGTGGGTGCTATGAGATGTTTTTCATCCATTTGAGCTGCCACCACTTCAGGCAGATGGTCCTCAGTTTAATATCTCATCTGAAGAACAACACAATAAAGGAGTACAGCTTCACCGTTATGCTGCAATGCAGTGTCAGTAATTTATCCACCTGGTGTGGGAATAGAACTCATAACCTTCTACACCCAAGGTAAGTGTACCACCTGTTGCCTACTAACACTAGCATTAAAGAAATTGACATGAAGAAAACTTGGGACATTTGTTTTACTAGCCAAGAGGTGTGTGTGATGTGTATTCATTTTGTAGAAAAGAAAGTGACAGAGAAACAGTGGAAAGACTATTTTTTCAAGAAGAAGAGGAATTGTGTATATATAGAATGTTTATGCTTTATCATTTTATAAAGTTGTATAGTTAACTTACTCTGTTATATTAGGGATTTTAAGTTATTTTGGTAGGATGTTTATGATACATGGCATGGTTAACGAAATAATTGTTAGAAGCAATTTTTATGCAATTTGGGGGTCCAGACTTGACTCAGTAAAAACCGGATTGTTGAGTAATACTAGCAAGGCAGGTGATTTAGGTTTGATAAATTTCATATGTTATGCTCACTACACTTATTTTGGGTTTTGGTTAAAGTACACATGGACAAAATAAGTACTATTGCAAGATTGATTAGTATAACATACAGGGATCTGTTTGAGGAGATACAGTTTAGTAAAGAAAAGAAGTGACAGAGAAGAAGGAAATGTGTTAACCATATAAGAAAAATAAGAGAATGAAATAATCATATAAAAGAAAAAAATGAGAAACAGAAATATTTAATTTGAGTAATATGGAGATACTACAGGCTGAATCTTTGAGAAGGATTAAGTAAATATGTTAAGGAAGCAGTTCAGTGTAAGGAAGACAGTGATAGGGCAACTAGAAGAATGTGAATACTTTTATAATGCTAGGACAAGTAGAAGAATGTGAAGACTTTTATAATGATAGGACAAGTAGAAGAATGTGGGCACTTTTACAATGATAGCACAAGCAGAAGAAGTAGAGACTTTTACAATGATAGGACAAGTGGAAGAATGTGAAGACTTTTACAATCACAGGACAAGTAGAAGACAACTAGAAGAATGCAAAGACTTTTTCAATGATAGGACAAGTAGAAGAATGTGGATACTTTTACAATGACAGGACAAGCAGAAGAAGTAGAGACTTTTACAATGACAGGACAAGTGGAAGAATGTGAAGACTTTTACAATCACAGGATAAGTAGAAGACAACTAGAAGAATGCAAAGACTTTTTCAATGATAGGACAAGTAGAAGAATGTGGATGCTTTTACAATGATAGGACAAGTAGAAGAATGCAAAGTCTTTTAAGGAGTTTTATGACTATTAAACATTAACTAAGCACATTGTTAAAGCAGTTATGAAGCATAAACAATTATCAGAAAGATTATGCTTTTAGTGCAGCTACAAAGAAATGATTAAGCATAATTTTTTGGATTGTGGGTGGATAAAAATGGCAGTTAGCTAGCAATCTTTGGAAGCAGGATAGTCTTGACAATACTGAACTAAATATGATTTTGTATGGATAATTTGGGGGGACTATGATAGATAAGTGGAAGAGAGTGGTGACATGTTTTTTTTTCATGCATTTACTTTAGTTAAGGGCAGACCTGTAGAGTATTGAGCAGTACTGTTATGAAAAATATAACCCTATACAGTTGGTAATGGAATGTCTTTCTCTCCCCCCACCCCTTATCTACATCACAATTTTTTATTTTTATACTACAGGTATGGTTTCATTTCCACATACGTTGTTTTGAAAAACTAATGTTGGGCCTTGTGTTGTATTATTGGTTATATATTACAATGGTCGCATACTAACATCCCTTGTTGAAATTTCACTGTTGTTGGCCTTTTGCCATAACTGTTACTGGCATGCTGTTACAATAATGACTGTTATTCCAATTATGCCTGTGTTCTGTATGCTATGCAATTTTATTGTTCTGGGTTAATTGGAGCACCCATGCATGATGTTACAACTAATGTTTAAATGTTCTGTTCATGACTACCCTATACACCTTGACAAACCTCAACACCATAGCAGGATTGGGTAGGCCATTTCTGGTGGATCCACCTATTCCACCTCATCTGGCCACAGCACTGGGTCCTGGCATGTCTGGGTCCCAACCTAGAGCTGCTTCTTTTGCTGTTCCTGCACCATCCACGGGTGGAACTGCCTCAGAGATGGAGCCCATCCCCCCTGGGTGCAGAGAGGAGGTTGTCACCCAGACCCAGGTTTCAGGTATGGTGCACAGGGTCATCCAGCATGACTTGGATGATAGACAGATCGAGGGCAGATTGGTGCACCTTGAGGAGCATGCTGACCCTGGCACCAACCTCCCAGCACAGCCACCTTCAGGGCCGTGAAGGGGCAGTGGTGACAGTGGTGACTTTCCATGGATGGGGATCTCAGTCCCACTGTTGCCATCTGGGGGCACTTGGTCCTCCAATTCCGAACCACCCTCCCCATCCAAGGTGTTTACCCTCTCATGTGTCATACATCACCCCTGTCTGCTGTCTTGTCTATCTGCAAAATCAACCTCTCATACCTACCTTACCTCCCCAAATGTAGCTACAACCCTTCCTCAACATCCCACTCTCACTTTAAAAACAAAAAATGGGCATCTGCCCCCCCCAAAAAATGTCATCCCATATATAGCTCTTTATTTCGCCTCCAGATGCACTGCCATGGATTAATCATCTCATCAATTAATAAACACATCCCCAGCTGTCTTTTATATTGTTTTTCCACCTGCTTGCCCCCATTTCCCCACTTTCCTGTCACCCCTTTTTTCTTTTCTTTTTTTGGAAAAAGCATGGGTTTAAGTGGGACTAAGTGCCGCTTAGCATCACGGTACAGAAATCCTTGCAAACCCACTTAAAACTGTTTTAATCACTTTATCTGATTCTGATACCATTCTGCACATTAATAAAATCATCACACCTACCAAGTCCCTCTGAATTACAGCATACTGCATTAGTCCACTAGGCCAACTCAGCTCTGGGGAATTACTGGTGTTTTTGTAAATAGAACATGCGCCCCTGCCAAGTATTGAACCTAGGACCTTTGAACTACAGTGCAGTGTATTAGGCCACTAGATCAACTCAGCTCTGGAGAATTACTGGTGTTTTTACAAAGATATCCTGATTAACATTGACACATATAATGTGATAAATGATAGTATACTTGGGCCTGTGATGCAGACACTGAACCAGCACACAGCCAAAGACATGTTGATGGATTGACGGGAAGCCAACAATATCATGTAGAGCTGACAACTGCACAGACTGTTGCAGAATGTCCACAGTTGTGTCACCTACTTAAGGCATGGCTATCATCAAAGATATTCTGCGTGCTGAAGTACTGGCAAGGCAGTGCAGATTGATTTTGCAAATGCATGACAGACAGGTCAGTGTCACACATCATAGCCCTCCAAACACACATGTTCATGCCAGTCCTGTGTAACACACTGTAAGCATGCACATATGCAACTATGTCTCCCATAATAATGACTCAGTAACTCTACCTGTTACATTCCTAGCATGTCTGACATCTGGACACCCACAGTTCAGGCCCACAGTCCAGTCTGTTGCACAACTACATGCTTGTTAATAAAACATGGAAATAACTGAACCCTGCAATGTTCAGCAGAACTGGTTGCTGCTACCACAGTCACTGCCACCCACAATAGCATTTCAAAAGCCTGGAGGGTGGGATACATGTGACAAATATGAATACATGTCCTAAATGTCCCCTACCACTCTTTAGATGACACTACTACTTAACATATGTACCAGAGGCAAATGCCTCACCTGGACTGTTATGGGTACCCTCACCCTGGCCATGCTGTGACACAGGAGCTGACACTGCTCCTCACTGACATATACAGCTTGCTATCCCTTCACAATCCTCAGTATGACTCCTGGTCTGAATGCAGCAGCTGTGGCCTGCAACACATGCAGCAGTATGTTCAGCTACCTGCTACAGACCTACCATATCTCCCAAACACCTAGAACAGGGCATCCGCACAACACCCATAAATAAAGGGTTGGGGGAATGTTCAGGTGACAGGGTCATGTATCACAATCTCCCCCTACAAACATACACAGCTGATAGACCAACATCAGCTGCAGCAGCATGCACATTCAGATAAAAATGATGTATGACACTCACATCTGCCTGTCTCCTTACTGACCCCAAAACACACTGCTAAACAGTAACCTGCCATAAAATCAGAAAGTCTGTTAACAATGGCCAAACATAGCATGCAAAACTGTATGCATACCACATCAATCCAAACAGTGAACAGTATTTCTACCTACCCTCTGCGATGCTGTACCTCCCACACCTCAATAATGTCCTCCTCACAGGCCAGGAAAAGGGCCAAAGCCTACATGAAGGCCGTAATTATAGCACTGTGTTGCCATGTCATTGGCTAATGGCAATGCAACCCAGCTGTTCTGGATAATATTAACAAGTGTGAGTCACAGATTGGTGCATAGGAAATCACCTGTTCATGAGGATTACCTACAAAAGACAAGTTTCTTGCCTATGGTAAAGAGGTCTGTGACTTTCTTCATGAAGACAGACTGAAATTTCCAAAGAAAACTACCACTAGATTTCTGCTCACAAAGGAGTACAGCACTATACCAGGTATGTCATAGAGTTAACCATGTAATGTAATGCAGATGGGGGAATGCTGTCATGGGAAATCAGATTTTCAACTGTATGTCTAGCACCTACAGTCTTGCCTTTTGGCTCTGTCTGCAGTGACATAGATCACAGCTCTGGCCCCTGAGTCCCTCCAGCAATGGTTAGCCCATGTACAAATGCTACTGGATTGTCTGTTATACAATAGTGACAGTAACTATTAGTGGATACAGTTGGCATATCAGATCATGTAGTGTCATGAGCCCCACCCCCAGTCTGTGAATGTCATACAGGCTTAGTTGAAAGGTGTCCCTGACTGTTCCTGACATACTCTGGCTAGCTTACTGTGTACTCCACACCTGTATCTCATTGCTTGACAGCCATGGCTAGCATACCTGGTGACCCCCTGCAACAGGACAGCAGGTTATAAGCAGTAGTAGTGGGGGGACACATGTTCCGCCTCACCAACAGTGTATACATATTGACCATACAATGTCAGGGAATTAATACAGTACCAGATATTAATGTACCATTACTGTGTTCTGAGACATCTGGCATGTCACAGACACATTCCTCACACTCAGGAGAACCCATTACATATTGTCCAACTGGTTTCCAGACATCCACATTTGTCAGGCAAGGGGTCCACATATATCATGCACATGAACATATTTTGCAAACATCTGGGTACTGCAGATGTCAGACACCTACGAGGAGAAAACCCTACACCACATATGCACTGCTGTCAGTTATTGTGTAGCACAGATGTTGCTGGAATGTCCACGTGCACTTGTAGTACCACCCAGGTATTTGTCGGATGTTGGCTGTATGACATGGTACTGTAACATTGCCCATAGGGGACACACCACAGTTGATGGCAGTGATGGGTGTGGACACACAACAACACAGTTTGTCAAAGCACACAGGTCATAACTGCTATACCTAGGACCATACAAGGTTACTAGGCAATGGGTCCTGAGCCCCCGTAAGCCTAGCCCGGATATTAGCCCATGTGTATGCAAGGCAGACATTGATGCTTCAGTCCAACAGGGACATTGGTGGTATCCCAAGGGTGTATTTGCAGTTAACCATCCAGTTATCCAGGTTCCACCTGCAAAGGTGTAAATAGCTACCCTGCCTGATGTGGACAGGGTGAACATTCCACAGCAGTGTGAGTGTGTGGGACACACATCTGAGCCACCAAGAAGACCAGTTGATGTCACACACCACCAGGTTCAAGGCATGTGTGCCTGTTAATAGAGTGGAGCTTGAGTTACACATATGCAGCAGTCCCAACAATGTGGAGTCCATGATTGCCTTGCATGCCAGATAGAGGTCACCTCTGAGGATTATGCATGAAACTAGGTAGAAGGTTGGGCTTATAGCCTATCTGTGTATGGTAGATGTTTGAGGCCCTGGTACTCCCTGATGGGGAACCTCTGTGATGTCCCCAGCTGCTGCATGTGCTGTGTGAGGTGAATGACGAATGCAGCATTTTACACAATAATGGGCCTTATTGTGGAGAATACAGGGATGTTAGGACCCCATGTCCCTGGATCACATACCTGTAGGTATGAGGTAGGCCATGTAGAAGGTTTACTATAGAACAGAAGCAACATGCTGGAGAAATGTCATGTTGCCATTGACCTATTTGCACAGATCCCACTATACTGATTGCATTCTTAGGATGTTGTTAGTACTATGATTTTATGTGGGGATGTCACTCTCTCCAAAGGGGTTGACACTGCAAGTTCTGGTATGTGGCCTGAGGCCATGTTTCTGGCACCAGTCATGTATCTGCATGAGACCCTCCTAGGCAGATGTCCACATCACTAGAGAATCCGTTGACAGCACACAGCATGCAGTTGTCTGCAGACATGGTCGGCCATAGGCCAATGGCTGTGCCCTGCATCACAGACATGTACATCACACATAATAGAAGCCCAAACACAGAACAACTGGTCACACTGTTAGTTATGGGTCAACAGCTTGGTGTGGATTTCCCTATGTGTTTTAGATGGGTCATGTCAGCGTCCCAGTGTGCTACCCCTATGGTAACATATGGTGTGATGCATACTTGGGAGCCTATATCTATTATGGACAGGTGGGTTATACTGTTAAAAAAGACTTTGTCCAGGTCATGGTAGGCAGTGTTGATTGTCAACCCCATCCATGGATTTGGTGACTGTGTCAAAGAACTCAACCGAGTGTAATAGACATGATCCCTTCCTTGGCAAAGCCTAACTCTGCGTGATGGAGTGTGTGGAGGTTGCCACTGTCTTTGTTAATGAGCTGCACTATAAACTGTCCTATGGCCTTGCAGAACAGCCAATTTAGGCTGATGGGTGTATAATGTGACAGATTGGTGGACACACCACCTTGGTGTATAGGGTGACAGTGGTTGTCCTTCACATGGCAGGAGCAAAGGCAGTAGTCAGGCCTTCTTTGAAGACAGTGGCTTATGCTGTTGCAAGGTTATGCTTGGGGTCATGTAGGATGCATCCGGTCATGTGATAGGCTCCCATGGTGGATGTATACCATGACTTTCACAAGGCAATGGTGACCTGTTCCCTGTGTATAGGAGAAGGGGTCAGGTACTGTGGACATCCTGATGTACTGATGAGGGAAAAGGGGTAAAGCCTACACTGACTCTGTCAGACATCAAGTATGTTATACATACAGCATTGGTATACCTGGTGTCCTTGACCACCACAAGTGAGCAGTTGCAGGTGCTTCCTTTGATGTTGCAGGCATATGTGCAGAATTGTAAATGATTGTCTGCAGTGGATGTCGACAGTGTTGGCTCTGGGTTTGCTGTGCAGGTTCCCAGGTGTGATCCCATTCACGTGTTCACACGAATGAGACATTGTTTGTAAATGAACACCTGCCACCAGTTTGTCTCGGACAGCAGTATGTCATCCCTGTTATAGACACTTATGTATTGCAGATGTCCACCAGACAGGTGTATGTATCCTTGCAGGGGATGATGTAGTCCTGTTGGGTACACCTGACTTCATGCAGCTATACAAATGCACATCTAGTACACATGTGTATGTGTGGATATTGGTGGCAGTCCCTACATAGGGGTTTGGGGCTGTGAAGCTGTATATACCACCACCTAGGAGGTTGTATTCCACATTGGAGGTGTATGTATGTATGAACCTAGCTAGATGGGTATTATAGGAGATGGTGACTGCAAACATAACCCCATAATGGTTGCTTTGCCACAGAGGATGACACTGTAGGGATGCTGCAATGGTAACCTATGTTGTGTAATATCAACTACGACACATTTTCTCCTCATGTGGGGGTAGCCCCTAGCTGCACTGAGGTGTTTGGAATTATACTGTTGATGGCTCTCTGGCCATGTGTGTGCTGACATGAGTACATCTTTCAGTGTATGTTTGGGTCATTCAAGTGAACCAGGTTCAGGGTACAGACCCAAATCAGAATACAGTTGTTGACGTCCATAGGCAGGATGGGCTTCCTGGGGACCTGGTGACATGTGGTGGCTGGTAATTAGCTATGATTTGATTAAGTATGTTGGCAAAGTTGAACTGCTGCTGCAGTGCCCCCTGTGCATCCTACTGCCTGTAGAGCATGGAGGTGTGTATGTGTCTCATATATACTGCAATCACATGTCCCATGCTATTTCCGCCCACACTTTGGGGTATGACTGTATGATAGGATGGTTGACCAGGTTAGCCTGGGGTGCTCTCTGCAGGTTTGAACCATGTGTGTGTGACTGCATAAATGTCAGCATTTCCCAGGGTTAAGAATGCTTGCATTGAGGGCAGAATCATGTTTAGACACCTAGAGTTTAGCAGCATGGCCTTCAATGTGTGCTGTGCTGACAGTTGTATGTTGGTAGTGATAACCTCATCACTTTTCCTAATAAAGGCACTATGGGGGTGGCAAGAAACACTGCCAGATGCCTGAAGGCCTGTTGAGACAGTATGGAGAAAATCGATATATGTGCAGTAACAGAAACTTGGTTTTAGGCTCCAGGGAGCACCCCTGCACTGCCAGGATACAACTCATACCATACAGTTCAGCCACAAAACCCAGACCAAAATACATAAGGCGGGGGAGTATCCATATTCATCAAGGATACCCACACCTCCAGGTTAGTGGCACAGCACGATGCTTCAGAGATCATCCACGTGCAACTAACAATGGGCAAAACGGCTATTCAAATTATAGCTTGCTACAGATCACCCACCATGTCCCAGGACCCCCATTCCACATTCCTGGAAACACCGGGAAACATAAAGGTCCTATCAAACACCCCGATATTGGGTGATTTCAATTATCCAAACATTAACTGGGAGAACTAATCAAGTACGAACTCCCTGGCCCAACATTTCCTAGAATTTATAAACTGAAACGCCCTGGATCAACTGGTTAACACTCCCACCAGATGTGACAACATATTGGACCTGGTCATTACCAACATGGACGACTGGTGTTCCATACCGGAGTTCAACCCCTTGCTGGTTAGATCTGACCATAAACTAATCACTCTGGATATCCACATTTTGCCATCACCCCAGGTCAAAGAAACCACTGTGAAAAACTTTTCAAAAGTAAACTTCACGTTACTTAAGACCAAGGTGGGAAGTTTCAAAGCTCTCATGCTAAAGGATAATGCTGTCTAAGCTGCAAAATCCTTTACTAATGCACTCTACGGGCACCTACAAGAATGCATGGATCGTGCTATCCCAAACAAAACCAAGACTCAATTTTCCAAGAAAAGGAAACTAGTCTGGTGGACCCCTGCCATAAACAAGCTATACAATAGAAGGAGGAAACTAGTACAGAAAAGAGTAAAATCCCAAGAAGGGAAGAAATCCCTAATCAGTATCAGCAAGAAACTACATTCCCTCATAACATCATCCAAGGCTAGCTTCAAAAGAAAAATTGCCATGGACTCCAAAGATAGCCACAAGGCATTATTTAGCTATGTCAAGAATCTAAGTGGCAATTCTCAGATCTGCTTGGAGTTAGTACAGAATGGTACAAAATATACTGAACCAACCGATATAGCCAACATCCTGGCAGACAGGTTTAGTGCAAACTTCACCCCCTCTCACCCCCAAAAGGGCCCAAAACTATACCAGAAGAATGTAGTGCTCCTGAAATCACAGACACTCAGGTTAAAACAGCCCTCTACAAAGCCAAAAACACAGCATCAGTGGGACTGGATGGTGTCCCAGGCTGCGTCCTACATGAGCTCAAAGATGAACTAACCTGTCACCTAAACACACTGTTTAAACTTAGCCTCTCCACAGGCTACATGGTGCACAGAAACGGTTATTCTGCTCCACAAAGGTGGAGCCGCAACGGACCCTGGGATCTATCACCCTGTAAGCCTGACTAGCTTGGTCTGCAAACCTATGGAGCGCATCATCATGGATCTCATTAACAGAAACATTGGAAATCTCCAAACACTGGACCCAACCCAGTTCAGCTTTGTTAAGGGCAGATCGTGCCTCCTAAACCTAGTGGACTTCTTTGAGACAGTTACCAAGGCTATAGACGAGGGAAAGGTGGCACACAAAGCCTACCTAGACCTCACAAAGGCCTTCAACACCATTCATCACTCAGGTATTATAGACAAGCTCACCAGCCTGAAAATAAACCCTTACGTCATGAGATTGGTTGCCAACTGACTCACGGACACAACCCACATGGTAAGAGTTGCAGGAGCTAGGTCTAACTCTAAACCGGTTACAAGTGGCATTTCCCAGGGCTCAGTCCTAAGACCCCTCCTGTTCGGCATATACTTCTCATTGGTACAGGTAAGCACAGGAGGACTATGTCTCACCAAGTTCGCAGATGACTGCAAACTAGGGGCTATAACTGACTCTCCGGCTGACACAGACATCCTCCAAAAGGGTCTCACTGAGACAGATACCTGGTGTCAAAACCATGGTCTCAAGCTAAATGGCAAAAAGTGCTTAGTCATCCCCTTTGGAAAAAACAAAGTACCCACAAACTACCACATAGGTGGTAGCCCCCTAAATATGGAAGATGTAATAAGGGATCTGGGGACCCAAGTAGATAGTAACCTCTCCTTTGATAATCACATTGCCAAAGTGGTTAGAAAATCCTTCTATGTGACACACCTAATCACAAAAAGGTTTGCATCCAGATAGAAAGATGTCATTGGGCCCCTCTACGCATCACTCATCAGACCCATCATAGAGTACAATGCCCCATTTGGGATGTACCTTACAAGACAGCTGCAACAACTGGAAAGACCACAGAAGTTCCTGACCAAGAAGATCACTGGCCTCAAGCAGATGCCCTATGCAGCTCGATTGAAGAAACTCCAGCTGTACTCGGTTGCATACCGCCTACTCAGAGGTGATCTCTGCCTGACATACAAGGCCATGTCCAACCCAGAATTGATGGACACACTCCACCTAAAGAAAACCATATCCCTTCAAGCCACATGCTCTAGGGATCTAAACCTCATCAGAACAATAAATAGGACATGCTGGAGGGATAGATTCCTGTCCCAGAGACTTCCCATGCTCTGGAACAAGATTCCAATCTACATTAGGCAGAGCTCCTCACTAACCCTCTTCAAGAGAAACCTTGACAAGTGGATGGGAAACAGAAAGTTTACCCCAGGTATAACTTTAATGGCTCTGCTGGATAAAGGGACAGGGAACTAATTTAAGGTGGTGGCGAAAGCCAACACATTCCGGCTAGGCTTATAAATGCCTTAGGGCAGATAGCCTAGTACCTACCTATGAACCTATGAACCTTTCTCTTGCAGAGCATCGTGGTCTGTTGACCATAGCATCCCAGACTCACAGCTACTGGAAGCCCCTAAAATATCACAGGATGAAAGACCACATGTTAAGGTCAATCACTTCCTGGGTGACAGTGGAATGCTGCATAAGGCTAGGGACATACCTTCCTGAGATACATAATCAGTGTGCTCATTCATGTCTCACTGCATACAGTCCAGGGACATATTTCTGAGGTCAGGCACACCAACATGGACTGTGACAGACTCATGACAGTACCTGTTGGTGAGAGACAGTAGTGCATATGTGATATGGCGGAGTTTGTAATCTGACACACAACTAACTGTGATCATTCACATATACTGTCAGGTGAGAGGCACATCACTGTGTCTAACAATAGAGTCTCCTATGTGTAACGTGTTTGGCATGTGCTGATGCCTGCTTTTTTGTGGGACACAGGTGTGTGGCCATATGTGGTGTGAGCTGTGTACGGCTGTGGCATTCATGTGTGGCTTTGCCTCGGAGGTCTCCTTTGTTTGTGGATGAGTATGTTGAGGTCTGCTGCATATGCATGTGTGTGTGTTGTGTAGGTGTGGATGGTGTGTGAGGTGTACTGATTGTGTTAACGACCTTTCTGGAGACAGATATGCAGCCTTTGCAAGGAGGGAGCATGGACTGCAGGTTCCTACTGTCATTGCATCTCTCACACAATGTGCTCCTTGGTTGTGTTTGTAGATGGTTGTCCATCAGTGTACATGAGGCAGGTGCTACACTGTGCCAGGATATCCATATCAACCACACGGGAAACTGTAGGACATTGTCCAGCCATACAGTCCAGAATCTGAGGGAGGAAGGCCAGGGAGACCTGAGGGGTGGGCCTACAGCCCAGGTGCTTACTACAGCAGTAGGAGGCTGACATCACAGAATACCATGTATACAGGCTATGAACAAGCAGTAATAGGTGCAACAGGTAGATGCATTTGAACACCTCATAGCACATGCAGAAAGCAACATGTAACATCAGAATCAGAAGGACAATGCATGATGTATTGCCACTATGTTGCTGATAGCCACATACATACTGTGGTGGCAGATGCCAGTGCATGATGTGGGGGTTAGCGGTGAATAGTAGTGTCAAATGTAGATGGGCAGGGTGTGTACATTGAGCAATGTATGCAGTCCTGTGATGTGCTCCCCTCTTCATGTCTTTCAGGTGGGATATATAGACATCTCAATCCACCTTTTTCAGAAGCTGAGACCAATGCCATTATTGATGCCCTGAGACTCCATCACCAGGTGCTTTTGAAAAGGACTCGCCATAACCAGCAAGAATGCGCTGCACTGTGGGCAGACCTCATAGCAACGGTAATGAAGTGGAACTCCAGGACAGGAACTATGAACAGGTCTGACATCGTGCCACAGATATAATACATCATACATGGCAAAGGGCTGCAGCTGTGGCCAGGGACCATGCTAGCACCAGGGGAGGGGCTGCTACACAACACCTACTCTCAGACACAGAGGAGTTCCTGGCAAACCTGGGTTCAGCCACCAGCTCACAAGAACTATCACAACATATGTCATGGAGGTGGGTGGCACAGATTCTACAGCTGAGGAGCATCCAGGTAAGTCTCCAGTGGTCATCATGTTATTACTGTAGCATTCATAGTTGCAGCCCCTGCATACCTCTACACATATGTCAGGTCACTCTGCATTTGTGGGTGGGGTTTTCTAATGCACACATGTGTACACATATTGTGAATGTCAGCAATTTGGATAGTATCACCGTTTATACTGTACATGTTGATTAATGCACATATCCTGTACCAATGCCACATGTGTATCTGCTGACATTACCTCTCCCCCACAAATCCATAGGCACCTCTGGTGTGGCTGGGAACAATCATCCTGGGGCTGTTGAGTGTGGACCTGTCTTGTTATGCCTCATCTATACCCTGGGCATGTTAAGGGCTGCCAGTTTGCCATACACACTACTGTTAAGCTTGGCCATATTGCATGTTCACCTGTGGTGGGTTTCACTGCAGTGCATCACATTGGTAATCACAGGAGCATACTTGCAGTAGTTGTAGCATATTAGCATGTATTTTTGTAAAGGTGTAGCCAGTCTGCTATACAGGGGTGCATTACTATTGTGTAAATGAGTGCACTGTGTTTTAGGTGAGGGTTCATCACATAGTCTGACTTGTCACATATCTCACAGGTGTATAGTACTAGCAACATTAACTGGACATAGCTGCACTGCATGTTGTTGAGGGCCTGTCCATTGTGTGTCTGCTGTGGTCTGATTGTGTGTTGTGCATGACATCAGTCAGAAGGTACCGTCTGTATAATGCCTTTGTGGCACATCACCTCTATGTGTACATGCATGTGTGTGTCTGTGTGTGTGTGTGTGTGTGTGTGTGTGTGTGTGTGTGTGTGTGTGTGTGTGTATGTGTGTATCAGCAGACATTATAGTGCAGGAATTAATGTAGTCATGTTGTCTTCCCCTCACAGGTCACCATGGGTTTGGAGTGTGTCCCCCTCACAACCTGATGTCAGTGTCTCATTGGACTCGAATGATGATGATAGCCATTGTGAGGCACAGGTGGAGTTGTTGGGGGGATGAATGTGTTCCATGGGTTGACATCCCACTTCCACCCCCAATGTCCCCGCACACAATCAGAATGCTCACACATACCCAGTCCCCAACAGCCACAGATATCGGGCAGTCAGGGGGTGGTGGCATTGAACAAGGGAGTGTGACGACTATGGCATCTGCAACTGTAGACACTAGCCTTAGCCAGAGAGCTGGGAGGTCCCACATAGGTAGATTTACAGGGTTGCTGTCCATCTAGCACCTGTCAGAAGTGTCACAGGAAGTGTCACCCAATGCATGTGTCAGTCCATCATAGAGGCACAGGCACATTGTGAATGGTACACCAGATGGATGCTCAGGGTCATGGATGTCACACTGCCTGGCATGCATGACTCCTTCCATGGCATTGGTGATGCCTAACATCATTTCACTGATGTAGTGGAAAGACAGTGGGGTGTGACATTGTCAGTCCTTAACCATGCAATATCTGTGCTGAAACATGTGGTGGAAGTAGGGAGTTGGACACATGGATGTAGGTCAGCAACAACATCAGCTGATACCCATGTGGCCATGCAGTCACACTCCTGTAGTGGCAGTACCACCAGCACTACTGAAGGGAGGCTGCTGTCAACACCACAACATGGCAGGCCATGGGAGTGTGCTCTTGGGCAGTCCCGTGAAAGACACAGACCCAGAAGACACCAGTCATCATCAGCAAATAGTACTGCATCTGGCCCTAGGCATGTTGGTGTCAGTGCCATTCCTGGTAGAACAAGTTTCCGTATTCGTGGCCAGAGATGGTGATTTGTACATTCTGTCATGTACAGTCCACGACTATCCAACATACCCTTGTGTAGGGCTAGCAAATAGCTTGACTGTGTGCATGCACACACGCACAAAGCATTGTCACATGCAGGTCACCAACAGACACACACAGTTCATCTTCATGGCCCAGCTGACCAGCACCCTCCAGACCACACACATGATGTCAATTGTATTGGACTGCCTTGGCCTTTGGCAACCCCACACCACACCCTGTGCATGTGATGATACCTGTGCCACATCCCTGTTATCCATACCATTGATGCAGGGACAAGCTAGTATGCGTGTGATGCACAGGGTGACTATAGTACAGTTAATGGCAGTTTGTAGTGCAGTAGTGTTATGACTTGTAAGGTGCCATCTCCTGGCAATTGTCATGCATACACATCAAAGTGTATGTACCTTTGTACCATGATGCTTTATTGCTGTTAGTACTGCTGACTGACTGTTGTGTGACAGACTTTATTCTGTTTCTGTTCCAGGTGTCTGTATGTCTAAGCCGTGGTGACCTGCTGCCATTACAAAAGCTCATGATGGCGTAGTGGCAACACAGATACTTTTTCCTCACCAAGGTATGGCTGTATATGTACATGTTTACCTAGGTACATATGCATGGAACAGTGTCTGTGGGATAATGAGGGCAGACAGAGTAATCTTGCATGCATACCCCTTGACACAGCATGCTAATCTTGATACATGTCACCTGGGAGTTCTATAAGACTGCAGGTTCATTGGTCCATAGAAGGTTACTAGAGTACTGGCCCTGGGTTCCTTACAAGCCTAGCCATTACTTTATCCTCAACAGAATCATCGATCAGCACCTGTTACCCTGGCATTGATGAACACAGGTTGGACCTCTGGGACAGATTTTTGTTTTTCCATCTACTCATCACGGATGGACTTGATGAGGGTTTGCATGGTACTCTGTTTGACATATATGGGAAGTGCATTCCTGAGACAGGGCAGCCTCTGGGAGACAAACCTGTCTCTCCAGCAGGATTTTTTGCTGTCGCATATGTGATTCAGGCCTGTGATGCTGGTAATAAACACAGAGTTAGACTCACATATATGAGGCAGCTGTTGAAGGGCTAAGCACAACATTGCCATCTATGCATGCCACTGTCCAGTACCAAGTGGGGCACTACTGATTCGAGGCTGTCTGCATGGAACAGGTGTTGAAGGTCATGGATCATCTTTATGGCTGTTAACATAGCCTTCACAGTTGCTGCAGACGTCAGCATATGTACATACCAGAGCTGCAATTATGATAATGTATTGTACTGACTGAGGACTATACAGAGACAATCTCCACCTTTTGTCTGGATGCAGTCCCTTTACCTATGTGATGAACCATGTACAAGCCTTTTCTGACCACTGCCACTACTTGATGGCTGAAAGCAACAGTGTCATCAACCTGAGTAGCCAGGTCTGTCAACACAGTCTGTGTGTTTATGGGGTTACCTTTGATGCGGGAAATAGTGGGGCCATGTCCGCACTTTATGGTATGATGGTACTGTTTTCTGCATTCAGCTTGAGGCCAGGATCTTGACAAACTTACATGCCCACTGTATGACCCCCATTGCAGTGTGTTAACATCAGTTTGTGGGTGAATGACAGACATCACACTCTTTACAGTTGCCACAGCCTTAGGCAGTACCTACATATGTGGGTGGTGGCAGTTAGCATTCATGCCTAGACACATGTGGGTCATTGAGGGTGGCAGCTACTCACAGGCCCTGCACGTCTACATATTGCACACACATAGGCAACACACAGTAGGGTTGCCACCTTATCAAATGTGGAATGCGGGACACGTCTTGTAGTATTGCGACAGTTGGCAGGGCATACTGTTCCCATGGCAAGTACAACAGACAGGACTTGCCTTGGTTTGCCAATATGACAGCTTCTTTGTGTCACATTACCATAGTTTATGCTATTTCTCATAACGTTAGGGTGCTTCTGATGTGAAATAACTGCTTTATGCAACTAGTAGGCAACATTAGGAAATGTTTGTTGTCCTGCACTTTGAGGACCTCTGTATTGTTTGAGTCATTGTCACAGGTCACACCTGGCCAAACATGGATTGCAACCTGCAGGGCATGACAGGTGGTGGCCATACTTCTCACCTCTACAGATTTCTGTAGAATGTCCTGTTTGTCACATATTTTTGTTCTGTTTGTTATAACATTGTGTTTTTCTGGAAAATTAGTGTGAAATCATTAAAGATTAACATTAGACAATAATGAAAGATATTTTCCTGTCAGACTTCATACCCTTCATAAAATACATGTGAATGCACAACCTGTTATGTTATCTACTTTCTATGTTTGTCAAGAAAATATTTAAAGATTGACCCTAATATGTGGCCTTTGACCCACTTTTCTCTATGGATTTATCCAGATCTCTTTCTTTAAGAGGTCGAGAGGTAAGTTTGTGGCCCTAACACAGACACACTGCTGCAAGGGGATATACATACACACACACACACACACACACACACACACACACACACACACACACACACACACACACACACACTCATGAACTGCCCTTGTTGATAGTAGAACCCCTACCTGCCTAGTTTACATACGATAGCGCTATATACATGGTGAATGCATTTAGGTGGGTGACATTGTCAGGTGCTGTAAGGACTGCCACTAGGTATTTAACAGGCCCTTAAAATGGTATAACCATGTCACACACACACACTGCTGCAGGGGGGATATGCATTCCAACACACATGCACAGAGAGCTGCCAGTTTTGGACACCTATCTATATACTTATATACACTATAGCCTACCATATGTATTTTATGCACCACCGTGCTATTGTGTTTGAAAATGTCTAACTCTGTATCTAAGGTGGATGACATATGTAGGCCTTGAATAGGTTGGTGATGGCGAAGTTAACAGGGTGGCACAGGCACAGAAAATGGTATAATCATTGCACACACACACACACACACACACACACACACACACACACACACACACACACACACACACACACACACACACACACAGGCAAGACAGCCATGCTGCTACAGGGGGCTAGGCATACACAGACACATATAATCACACAGTTGTTAGTACTGAGATTAGAACCCCTACCCATCTAATTGTATGTACTATAGTACTTTGTCCTTATTTCATGTGCCATGGAGCTTATACAGCTGGAACATACCTCTCAACCTCTTAGAGCAATAAATGTGGACAAAACCTTCAATAATGGGGGTATACAGGCCCAAAAATGGGGACACATTTTACATACTGCTCTTACAAACTTAGATAATTGATAGAGTGACAGGTTTTGCATTAGCATTACTTTTGTGAAGGGTATGAAGCATGAAATTCAAATGGCTGTCATTATTTTCTGACTTTAAGTCTCAAAGATTTGCCAATGATTTGCCAGGAAACCACAATTTTATGAGACACAAACCAAATATATGAGGCAAACATCTGGACATTCTGCAAAACTCTACACAGTTGAGAGGTATGGCCTGCAGAGTATCAAATGGTGCATCTAAGGTGGATGACATCAACAGGGATGCTAAAGTAATGCAATTAGGGGTTGTCATTTGGGTGGATCAGACCTCAAAATGGTATAACCAACACACACACATGACAGCCATAGGAGATATGCTTCACACACACATTTGGCAGTATTGCGATTAGAACCCCTACCTATGTAGTTGTATGTGCTATAACAATACATACTTATCATGTGCGGCACAGAGCTTATACTTGTGGAGAGTGTCCATTGTTGCATCTAAGGTGCATGACATCAGCAGTCCCTGTAAAGTAATGCAATGGGAGGGGGTAACAGGGTGGAACATGCCTCAGAATGTACTGGCATTGAACACACATAGGCAAGAAATAGACACAGCCACAATGGAAATTACTTATTCACACACACACACACACACACACACACACACACACACACACACACACACACACACACACACACACACACACACACACTGAGGTGCCATTGCTGGGATTAGAACTACTACCTATCTAACTGTCTGCACTACAGTGTGTATGTATGTATCACTTATGCCACAGACCTATGTAGCTAGGGAGTGTGTAAATGTACATATAAGATGGTTGACAATAGCAGGCCCTGTAAAGTAGGGCAATGGGAGTTAGGGTGGAACAGGCCTCAAAATGTATTGGTATTGCACACACATAGGCAGGAAATGCATGCAGCCACAAGGGAATATACTTGCACACACACTCACTTGATATTATTGGGAATAGACCCACTACTTATTTAACTGTCTACACTACAGCACTATGTACTTATCACATGCACCACAGAACTTACACAAGTAGACAGTGTCTGCCACTGCTGTTGGGGTGGATGACATCAGTAGCTGCTGACAGGGAGACCACTATTGTGGAGGACAGTAGTCACAGGGCCAAAATATGGATGGCCATTACACAGACATAGGCCTGTTGGGGGTGTGTGTGTGTATTCTGCTGTACGTGTCATACATACAGAAACAAACACACACACACACACACACACACACACACACACACACACACACACACACACACACACACACACACAAAACACACACACGCACACATGATGAGTGATGGGAGATTACAACCCCTGCCTACCTACTATTACACAATGGGCCTCACCATAGTATTTGCACGTGCCACCTGTTAAAATAGGTGTACGTGTGGCTGTGGCAGTACATCACTCTATGCCTTTCAGGTCTCTGTCTGTCTCTCTCTCTCTCTCTCTCCTCCTCCTCCTGTATCTGCCTCTCTATAAATGATATATTTGTATATGTTACCTATATGTGTATATATATATATATATATATATATATATATATATATATATATATATATACATTACACTAAACAGATCCAGATAAATCTTGTATGTAACACATATGGATAGATGGAGGTAAACATGTCTGATGGAAGTGAGGATAGACAGTTACGGTGTACATTGCTGTCTGTATGCACAAGGGATATATGTACATCACAGTTCTATAGGCAGATGTGGGTTCAGACATGGGCTGAAAGTAGCTAAGTGTAAGAGCATGCCCAGTATGACCAACAATAGTAACAGTCAGACTCCAGGTCAGACCTACCTGTACTCCTGTCCAGGATTTTGTGTGCTATAGCTGATTGGCTGATGAACTTCTGTAAACAGTCCAGTACCTCATTGATATACTGACTAAGGGATTGCCTGGCTATGTGCTATCCTTATTAACTGAGTCATATCTAGGGTGGGTACAGAGTGCATTGGACTGAGCAGAGTTCTGCATAATATGTGAGGTACATTTTGCACAGCACTGTGATGTCCTGGTATGTCAGTGGCAGATCAGTAAAGATTAATGTGAGGAACCGCTGACAGACATTTGTCTACTCTCTCCATACACTGCAGGGAACCCATGCTATTGCACAAAGTGTTCTAGTCTGCACATTCTACGTTTATCTGACCAGTCATTCTTCCTTCCCCTTATATGTGGTCCTTTGTCCTACTCTGCTCCAGTCATAGGCTTTGTCCACAGTTGCTGCTGTTACATAGTTGTTTGGTGTGACCTCACATATTGCTGTGAGTTTTGCTGACTTGGGGTATACTGTATATTTTGGGACAGAAAGTATTTGGCAGAAAGTTCCTGTTGTCCCACATAGCTGTCCAATATCTGCTGCTATCCTGGTAGCTCACTCCATTCCCTTGCATACATGAAGCAAAACCATACATATGCTACACAGTCTACTACCCCATTAATTTGTTGTTAATAAGAGTGACTTACATTGTGCCTGCAGCAGTTGAGAGGACAATGCTTAAGGGCTGACTCTGTTGAATGCACACAGTACACAGCCAATACATGGTAAGGTAACGGTAATGTGATGTGGCTGGCATCCTTTTTACTGTGTATGTAAGTTGGAGTGAGGTGTCAGTCCCTGGGTCCCTAGGTTGCCAGTGTATGTGCTATGCATTGCCTCTTTGCCAAGGCCAGGGCATACTGGGCATGCCTACATCTGCCTACAGGGACAGGTTCAGGGAGTTCCTCCTTCGAGTCCCCCTGTGCCTGTGGAGACCTCGGCAATGATGGTGGAGCTATGTATCCCTTCCCTCTGATGTTCCTGCCACAGCTGTTTCCACAGGATTATATTGTGTAGCATGGCACATACTATGAACATGTGTGCACATCTGCCTGCAGAGTACTGCAGGGGTCCCCCAGATATGTCAAGGCAGCAGAACTGTGACTTGAGCAGCCCAAAAACATGGTCTATGATGCTCCTAGTTTGTGCGCGTGCCAAATTATGGGATTCTTTAGTTGATGTGTGTGCATTTATAATGGGTGTCATCATCCATAGTTCCAGTGTGTAGCCAGCATCCATCATTAGATGGCTGTACGGGATGTCCCCCATGGCAAATGCCTGGTACAGCTGTGATGCATGCTAAATGTGGTAGTCATGATAACTGCCAGGGCTGCCAGCAAACACAATAATGATAATGCCATGGGCATTGCACATGACTTAGCAGTTGATGGAGTGATATCCCTTGTAGTTGACATAGACTCTACCCTCCTCACTGGGTGGTGCTTTGATGTGCACATGAGTGCAGTCTATGGCACCCAATACCTCTGGGTAGTGTGCTACATGGTGGAAGAGATGCATATTTCTGGTCCTCTCCTCAGGGATGCTAGGGAAATAAATGTGCTCACTGGCATGTGTTAACATGACATCCAGGAACTGGTGGAGTACCCTGGATGCAAATGCCTGTGAGACCCCCCCATGATGTCCCCAGTAGGTCTTTGGAAAGTACCTGTAGCTAGTATTCTTAAGGTTATATATACCTTTGTTTCCACTGGGATGGGTTCCCCTCTGTTGGTTCTGTGTCTGAGGTGAGGGTGGCTGAGCTCGGTGAGTTCCTGTAGTATGTCCCTGTCAGCTCTGTTGCACTCTACTATCTCCAGTTATGTAGCCCTTGAAAGGTTACCCTGGGTCTGAACACTGTTCTCCTCCTCAGTGTGGGCCTATTATCAGCATCATCATCATCACTGACCATAGCCTGTAGTGCATACAGATGTAGCAGAGCAACAGCAGCCCCTATCATTTTATCAGTTAAAATTCTCAATTGTGTACTCCATTGGTGCAGAGTATGTGGGAAAAATTAGACTGAAGGGTGTATGCATACTTTATACTGGTGTGCTGCAGATGCAGCCTGTGTGATTGGCTGACTATGATACATTCCACCTGCCAGCTATATTACTGAGCGGTTTGAGTGGGCCTGTGTCAGTGCAACAAGGATTATCAGTCTGTTATACTTGATTGGCTTGCTCAGGCTATTTCCTTTTTTCTTTTTCCAATTTCTTCCACTGCTAAGCCCCACGGCACTCCGTGAAAACCTGCTGCACTAGTATAAACATTGCTCAGTAGTTTAGACCCTCCCTCATACACGGACCTGCTTAGCTTTTCTTTAACCATTTAAAACATGCGCTGTGGGATTAAGTATAGCTTAGCAACCTCGGACACACCCCCTTGCGTAGCTGTGCTTAGCTGAGTGCAAACAGGTGCCACTAAGCTCCAATCTGCTTAAACATGCTGTGACACACCCCCATTTAATGTTAGCTATCTGTTCTGCCTATACCAACACAGTCCTTACCCTTTCACTGTTAGGACCTACAGACATGGTGGCCCTTTTTGCTATTCAGTAACCCTGCTTCATTTACATATACCTAATTGCATATACCCTGGATACAGCACTACACCAGGGCCTGTCTCCTTAGCTACCACTATAACCTGCCATTGTATGACTCTGCATGCTGGCCACTATAATGCAATAACTTTACATAACTTTATATTTCATATTTTACACTTTTTGTTTATTTTTTTTTGCAAAATAGCATGTTTGCACGTCGCTGTGTGCTGCTTAAAAATGGCATATGTAGTAAAAACAAACTTTAATTTTTGATATATTACATTACTTTCTCAACTCAACGGCCATAGTTTTGGCCATTTGTATGGCTACTGTGACATATACAACTTTTTATTTGGGCTGTTACAGCCCCTGTTTAAATTTTAAAGTCCGGTACACAGTTTGTAACCATGTACATTTTTTCTGCTGACACGGCACCTACATTAATGCCTTTCTGCTTGTTGAATCAGAAAATCACCTCATTTGCATGGTTTTCACCAGCAGATGAGGTGAGTTGCATTCCACGGACACGTCAGTGTTTGCACAGTGTCTGCATGCTCGTGCATGCCTCCAGCCTTGTTTCCTGGATCACTCGGTGACCATATTTCGTGTTTGGGCTGCTACACTATTTCTACATGGAGAATCACTCCATGTAGGGTTTATTGAATTACTTCTGCTGTCTTCCGTTCTCTTTCAGGTGACTATACTGCATTTCTTCCCCAGCTATCAGTAAAAGAAAGAGAGAGAAGGATAATCTTGTTATCTTTACTTGAATTTCTTCCACATATAAACATAAATATATCATATGTCCTCTCCAAACATTTTTTCCTTTTCCATTTTAACTTTAATATGCATACATGTATGAATCACTACAATACTTTATTAATATTCTCTTTAATTCGGGATGATAGAAAAGAAATATGAAATGAGTCTTGAGTTTTGTTTCCAAAATGCATGTAACATTTTTTTTCTGGTATAGCTGATGTGCAAAGGCTGAACTGTCTCATTTAAAGGAAGTGTGCATTTCCTTTTCTGCACAAGTGTGTCTGATAGTACTAGAACTAAAACAGCATGTTCTCTGAAAATGTTTGCGCTGGTCATACTCTTAGCAAAGAAACTCCCATACCTGCCCCCAACCTATACTCAAACTTAGGCGTGTGGTGAGTGCCATTTCAGCAATGTTGTATTTGCATCTATAAACACTTATGAACAACCAACTAAGCAAACCAATTGCTTGTAGGTATATTTATGTATTTCACACAAAACTGGCTTCATATAATATTATCTATTACAAACTTTCCCTGCAATTGTAGAGAATTATAAATCTGTAACTGCAACACTCATTTCATAATTTTACATATCCACTGAGCATTACTTATGCCTGAACAGTCATAAAAGTTTTGCATAGTTATCTATACAGATTATTTTAATAATCTTACCTGAGATTTCTATTTACTATTGCAACCTGTTAACACAAAATTACTATTCCTCTTTCTTCAAAAGTTGGATGTCTGATAACAGATATACTACTCATTTTAATGCATTTCATATTATCAGTACACAAAATATTTAAGGGTACAGATATCTGTGTCTACAAGTACATGTATTTATTCAATATTTTAACTACTTTTTTATTTTAGTATACATAGATACAGATACAGACATATATATATATATATATATATATATATATATATATATATATATATATATATATATATAATTTCAGAGAGACCAAATTACCTAAAGTTCATTTCACCTAAAACCCATTTCACAGGCACTCATTTCACCAACTGATAATGCTGAATTTCAAACTACTACACTATAAACCATAGACATGCACACTTACACCTATGACTAACTCTTTCCAATACTTCCAATGTAGCTTCGGTACCACCAATGAGCGAAACACTTCCAGTAGACACCACGTAAGGTCTTTTAATCCAAAAGTTTAATCAATTATATTTATTACTTATGACTCATTCTTATTATGACCACATCAATTTATGTTTATCAGTGTCTGTGTAATATTTTATCAACATCGTGCTTATGCAACCTTGACATGACTACTTTTTAATTGTGTAACAATGAGTGAATTTAATCTCAACATCTACGCTTTTGAGTGCAAAACAAGCAGGTTTTATTTTAGTATACATCATATTATTTATTATTGTATTTCATGTGTGTGTTTTGTTGATGTGCCTTTAAGGAGGGACATACTTTTTGGCGCCAATAAGTTTTTTTAAACGGATAGATTGCTTTCATTTGCAGTTCTGAGGAAGACCAGTATTATATGGTTGAAAGCGCTAAACTGCATTTGGCGTCTTGCTTGTTCTTTGGTGCTATGACAGACTAGTGTATCATTTTTTGTCTTCTCTTGTTTGGAGTGTATGTCTTGGCGTTATGTGGATTAAACTTTTGGATTAAAAGACCTTACGTGGTGTCTACTGGAAGTGTTTCGCTCATTGGTGGTACCGAAGCTACATTGGTGGTTTGCACTACACATTTTGTTGGGTTCAGATGTCGTCTCCTACTTTGGAAGCCTCCGGCGAGAACGTCAGTAGCACACGCGTTACAGCGAATCCAGCGCCAGCTGTTCATACTGATACAGCACCGGATAGAAAACGGAATTTGGAAGGGTTCCATTCTGAATTATGTGAGTTAAGAGGTGAGGTTAAACAATTGATCGCACTTGTTACTAGACTTTTATCGGGGGTTACAGAACCCAGCCAGCTTGTTTTGCAATTATTACACAATAACAAAAATGACTGTACGAGCAATTCAGCTAGTTCTAAACCATGTTTACCTTGTCCTACTGTTCCTGGTTCAGGATTGCTCAATCCGACTAAGAAAGGACAAGGAATTCTTACATGTATGAACAATGATATTGATCGGAGCAATCGCAATGACTGTAATGACAATTTTTCAGACCATGTTGGTGAGCATTCTATTGAAAGTCTTGAAATACCTAATGGTCAAAAATCAAGGCATAACAGTCACCAACAAGGATTGGATATTACTGCACCATTATCCAGCAGTAATATCAATATATCTGATTTTACGTTTGACTTTTCCTTATATGACTATGACCTTGAAGCTAAGAGGACAGGAACCAAACCTAAAAGAATGCTACCTACTAGAACTTATTCAACTGTTACTGCTAACAAAGTAGAAAATACAGAGAATGGGTTCGATAAGCATAAAAAATTATTGCATCCTGTGGTTGATCCTACAGCCAGGACGGACAGCTCTGACTTATTCAATAAATTTCTTTCTTTTGATTTTTTTGTCGACAGTGTCGAAGAGTCGGACAAAGTGGTTCCTTTACAAGGCGGAAATAATAGGAATGAGACAGTTAGTTTGAAAACTATGATTTACTCATTAGGGAAGAAATTGAAAACTATCAACGGACTTAAAGTGGACAATATGTATTTACAGAAATGTTTAGATGATAAGATTGTCCCTAAAGGGTTAAGATTTTTCAAGTTACCCTTAGGTATAGATTTGACTGACTCTGGTATAAAAGAATTTAACAATTTTTTTGATGCATGTGGCTTCAATTACATTAGTTTATTAATGAAGCATTATGATGAGAGATTGAGCAAGTTTATTCATGAAGTGGAAGTTTTAAACACTCAGATAGTTAATGATTTACTGTTTAAAGATTGGGAAAAATTATATAACAAGCAATATTCTGAAGCTAAAAAATGGGCATCCACCTTATGCAAGAGGAAATTTGATAAAATTAAGAGGGATAGAGAACAATATCATCAACAAATAGCATATGTGTGGCCGAGAAAGCGGAATTATGATGCTGGTCAACACATAGGGGGTAATAACTACGATCAAGAGGAAATGTTGAGAGATGACACCCATATAGATTATGTAGAAAATCAAGGTATTCATTACCGACCGGATTTTCGTACACACATGAGGGACAACCACCCCCCATATCAGAGAAGGGGTTCAAGGACATTTGTCAGAGGGAACCGGCAAGGGGGATTGCCCCAATACCGTTATTAATCAGTAATTTGAACACAGTGAATTCAGCAACTACACATATTACCCATTTAGGTGACAGCAATCATAATGCAAATATGAACGAGGATGATAATGAGATAGTAGTCAAAGGGAAAGTTTTATCTTACCAACATTTCAATATTTATAATTACACAGACTTACAGATAAACAAAGTACATTTTAGCTTATTTGAGAAGGGGTTGAAATTTATACCCAATCCCAAATTTTCATTAACAGACGTATTGATAGATTTCAAGAAATATATCTGGAAAATTAACTTAGAAGTCTTTTTTAAGGAAAAAAATATTAAGAAAGTTAACAAAATTGATAGAGATGTTACAATTGGTTCTAATTTGTCTATTAGGAGCAAGTTTACACCTCCAAATCACCCCATTATTGACACCTTTGATAAGGTTGTCACTAGAGAGATTTACAGTGAGTATAATCAACTTAAGAAGTCGAAAGAGTTTAATAATTTGACATCGGAAGAAATAGGACTACTTCAATCTATGAGACGTAATAACTCTATAAGAATTATGAAACCCGATAAAGGGGGGGGGGGCATTGCTATATATGATAATATGACATATATACAAAAAATTTATGATATTTTACATAATACAGGGAATTATGAAACAATTTCCAGGAATGAACTACACATTGCTTATCGTAGGATTGATTCTTATATTGAAGAATATTTACTTGATGGGAGAATTACCAACGAGATATACAACTTTATTAAAGTTGAACACCCTAAGTTAGCTACAATGGTAGGCATTCCTAAGATTCATAAAGATACGAATGACCCTCCCCTGAGACCCATAGTTTTGGGCAGTTACTCGAAGACTTTTAAGATGGGGAAGTTAATAGATACAATATTGAAAAATATTTACACCCTTATTCCACACATGGTCAAGGACTCGTGGTGTTTCCTTTCTATGTATCCAGTTTCTAATATTGAGAACACTAAACCTAAATTTATAATCACTATAGATGTGATTGATTTGTTCTCATGTATTCCCAAGGAAGAGGGTTTAGAGGCTTTCTCTAACAGCTTGAGAAGGCATACAGACTTAGAATGGGACACTATTTGTCTTTTAACAGAAATGATGTCACTGGTCTTAGATAATAACTTAATTTTTTTCGAAGGTGAGCTATTTAGGCAGACTAGGGGCGTAGCGATGGGGGCGGCCTGCGCCCCCATCTATGCCAATCTAGTTATGCTTAATTGGGAGGATGAGGTTTTATTTAAGAGCTCATATTTTTCTAAGGTCATTTACTACTCCAGATTTTTGGATGATTTGTATATGTTGTGGCAAGGAAGTGAGGAAGATCTGCAAGCTTTTATAGATTTCATTAATAACAGTAGTGATTACTTGAAGTTTACGCATGCTATAGACACAATTGGTTTACCATACTTGGGTACTTTGGTAACACATAATGATGGGAAGGTGACATCCAAAATTTACAGGAAAATCACTTTTTCCAACAATTATTTGGATTACACCAGCTGTCATCCCCCCAAGGTTAAATACAATGTCTTCAAAGGACAATGTATTAGAGCCGCAAGAATGGTTTCTGAGTTAACAGATATGGAAAAAGAATTAATACAAATCAAAAGGTATTTTTCACAACGAGGGTATCCTGAAAGTATGATGGAAGAGATTGTGTCATACATTTTAGAACAGTGGGGTACCAAGTATAAACCACTTTTGGGGTCAGGAGACATTCAAACTATTCCTAACTTGAACAACAATGGAGTGGGACCTAGTTATTCAAGGGCTTGTATTATACCATACAATGTTGGTACTGACAAAATCAAACAAATTATTTTTAAGTTTTGGCATTTGATAAGCAGTGACCAACATTTAGTCAATATATTGGGTACTAAACCTAAATTTGTATATAGGATGGGTAATAACATGAAAAAACTATTAGAATATCATACAGAAGATAGTAGAAAAAATGATTGTTATACAGGTAATAGAAAGTGTGGTTTCTGCAATTATTGTAAATTTATGTATTGTGATAACAAAATTTTACTGGACAATGGACATAAAAGTTTGATTATATGTAAAAAAAGGAAATTGCAATACTAAAGAAGTTATATATTTAGCGAAATTTGACTCCTGTGAGGCATTTTATGTGGGGAGGACTGAACGTAGTCTAAAAAAGCGTATTTACAATCATTTATATAGCATTAGGGTGAAGGATTCAACTAACGCTTTGTATAGACACATTCATTTGTTAGGCGCAGAACACACCTTTAAATTTCTAATACTGGAGGAAATTATTAGCAATCCTAGGAGCGGTAATGTCAAAGGATTGCTAGCATTTAGGGAGGCTTGGTGGCAATTGTATTTAGATGCCACCAGTCCACCTGGACTGAATGATAGTATATCTACTAAAAGTTTATTATTATAGTCTATATACTGGTTTTTTGATAAACACCATGAGTCTCGAACATTTGGGTTTTTTTCCAATAGATATTATGGACCTCACATGTTGTTAAAATTATATTAATTTTGTAGGATTTATTTATTAGTTTATTGTTACTTAGTACATTTTTTAGACACAGTTTTTATATATTTATTAACTCACTATTTATACAATTGATTATATATATTTTATGAATAGATTACGTATATATTTATTTATTTTTAACATTATACATATACACTTATCTCTGTACGACATATGATTCAACAGAACGTATTGCAAACATCATATTTTGACAACTATATTAACTATTACCATAGTAATTTTTATATAGGTTAGGTTGTAATGTTGATTGGTTGCCAATTAATTAATTTATTTATTTATTTAATATATTATTCTTAAGGAACTAATTCAATTATATTTTGTTGAAACAACTCCATTTTTATACATTATATTTATTATTTATTACTCATTCTTATTATGACCACATCAATTTATGTTTATCAGTGTCTGTGTAATATTTTATCAACATCGTGCTTATGCAACCTTGACATGACTACTTTTTAATTGTGTAACAATGAGTGAATTTAATCTCAACATCTACGCTTTTGAGTGCAAAACAAGCAGGTTTTATTTTAGTATACATCATATTATTTATTATTGTATTTCATGTGTGTGTTTTGTTGATGTGCCTTTAAGAAGGGACATACTTTTTGGCGCCAATAAGTTTTTTTAAACGGATAGATTGCTTTCATTTGCAGTTCTGAGGAAGACCAGTATTATATGGTTGAAAGCACTAAACTGCATTTGGCGTCTTGCTTGTTCTTCGGTGCTATGACAGACTAGTGTATCGTTTTTTGTCTTTTCTCGTTTGGAGTGTATGTCTTGGCATTATGTGGATTAAACTTTTGGATTAAAAGACCTTACGTGGTGTCTACTGGAAGTGTTTCGCTCATTGGTGGTACCGAAGCTACATTGGTGGTTTGCACTACACATTTTGTTGGGTTCAGATGTCTTTCCAATACTTAAACACTACTTACTTACCCTCTTAACAGAAACCGGACAATATAAAACCAAACTAGATGGGAGGCTATGTCCCCACACCCCCCAACTATATATACTAACTCCAGGATTGCACTGCAGTGGGGAAAAGGACATATACCTTTTACTTGCTTTACAGTACTCTACACACTGCCACTACTAACTGTTGGTGAAATGAGTGATGATGAAATGGGTAGGTGAAGTGAACTTTAGGTGATTTAGTCTCTATGAAATGAATGTCAGACAAATGAGTTTTAGGTGAAGTGAAGTAGACCCATATATATATATATATATATATATATATATATATATATATATATATATATATATATATATACAGAGAGAGAGAGACATAGACATAGATATAAGAATATATTAATTAAAATTTTACTTACAATAACACTTTGGCCTTCTCACGGACCCTGGTCAACCCACTTGGCCAGCTGGTCAGCACCATGCTTTTGCAAATCATCATACCTGTGATGGCAGTACTGACTGGAGAGGGTTATGCCTATCAGAGTTGACAGTTGGTCACCCCACTCCTCCCAGATATTGATTTTTTTTTCCAGGTGCTATGAAACATGCACATCTGGATTTTCTCCAGGGATTGAATCATGCAAAAAATACAGCATGATTGAGGTCTCTTTGCAGACCAGCTAGAAACACAGCCTTGTGCCTTCACAGGTGCTCCCTTCATTTGAAGAGCCAGAACCAGAAGGAGGAAAGTATATTGAAGGATGTATGAACCATGGCTAGAATCACTCCCAAATGAATTTGACATCACCTTGACCAAACCCTTTTTGCTAGCATGCTTATTTGAGCAGGTAATAATGCTACTGCAGTTTGGGTCACATACTGAGTTTTCTTAAAGGAAAACACTTACCTGCCCTTTCCATGTGTCATACATTATTTTTAAATATAGTAGAATAACACCAGTATGAGGACCACCACGATTATGCAGCAAAAATTCTTCTTTATTAGGTACAAAGAGAGATGAGCGCTTTCACGTACAAACTGTACGCTTCTTCAGATCTATCTATAGATCTGAAGAAGTGTACAGTTTGTACGTGAAAGCGCTCATCTCTCTTTGTACCTAATATCTGAAGAAGCGTACAGTTTGTACGTGAAAGCGCTCATCTCTCTTTGTACCTAATAAAGAAGAATTTTTGCTGCATAATCGTGGTGGTCCTCATACTGGTCTTCTTCTACGAAATCCTTCTGTTGTGGCTTAGTGGTGAGGACCTTTGGAGGTTAGCTAGGATCGTGTTATATACTAATTATTTTTAAATATATAGATAATAATTGTCATTATTAATGCTTGTTGCTAAAAGTATTTTTATACCTTAGCAGCAGTATATGTTATGCATTGAAGTGGGTTTTTTTTTAACACGGGGAAAAATAAATGTCAAAAAGAATGTGAAGAATTATTTTTATGACCTTATGATATGCATCAGTTGTTAGAGTGTGACAGACATTGTTGGATGGGCTGGAGTTAACCTTTAAATTGCTTTCAACCTGACATTCAGAAGACTCCAATTTGAATTTTACAACTATATTCTTATTTTGGCTAGTTTAGGGCAATCAACATGCCTCCGCAGACAGCTTGGAATTATTGTGGAGTGCTGCGGAATTTCCAAACATCTGCATCACACCCATTTCTTTTTGAAATAGGTTCATGTTCTGTAGGACTCGCACTCACAATCAGCATAATGTTAAAATACACGAATATACCTTGGGACATGTTTTCATAACACTATGATTCATAGACATGCATATAAATTAGCCTAATTTGCATAACACATGAGTAAATCATCCTGAATTTACACCAATAGCTTGAGCACTACCATATTAATTTGCAAATAACTGGCAAATGTCTTAGGATTCAGCAGACATCTCAAAGTAATGAAAACTTTTTAAAAATGTATTATTTAGTAATATACACTTTAACAATTACTTTAATATTGATTTAAAGGTTACCTGCAATACATTTTGATGTGCCGTGTGCATGTATTCACACCATTGCATAACTGGTAATTTTGGTCATTTTGAAATTGCATCCCAGGATATATGCAGTACATTAATAATTTTAGGACATGATCATTAAAGAACTGTACATTCATGGGGAAAATACTTAGTGTACTTGAGAAATTTCAGTGTGCAAAATAAAGTACTAGATATATGTTATAAATGTGATGTTCTGCTCCTGAGAGTGAGGGAAAATTCATGACAGTGGCAGACAGTGGTGCAGGTTGTTTTTTTTTTTTTTTATTTAAGTACTGCTATTGAATAAATTGTTGTTGTACAGTTTTGACAGCATTGCTGTTTGCATATTTATTGAGATAATACTTCACTATGGATGACAGGAATAGCTGGCCAGTGGTTTCTAATTTAACAGCTGATGTCATCAAAACAATATTGTCACAAGTGTCTGTAACCATTTTCCCCATCTTCATTTTTCTGTAGTACTGAAGAGAATACGGAATCAAAGCATAAACATGATAACTTTAGCCGTGAAGAAAATCATGTCCTCATGGCAAAACTCAGGACAAATGGTAGACTTCTTTTTGGTAAAGGGATTCCCTGTCAAGCCAAGAGGAACACAGCCTGGAGTCAAATAGTTGTTGATATCGATGCAGTTGGAGGCAGAAAGAGATCACTGGCACAGTGCAAGAAAAGGGCAAATGATTTGGTAGCACATGATAGAAGCAAGGCCAGGTAGAATGCAATTTCCAGGACCACTACAGAGAGGGGGCCCCCAAATCTTATTAAGTTAACACCAGATGATGAATGCTTTCTGTCCATCCATTGGGATGACTATGCATCAGAAGATGGTGCAAGAGGAATAATTAGAAGTAGTGTGGACATTGTTCCATCTAACCAATGTCTGCAGCAGCATTTACATTCATCATCTCCTGAAGGTTGGTTTAAAATCTACGCCTTTTACAGTCAAAATTGAATGGTGGCAAACACTGCTGTAATTAAGCATGTAACAATTCATTATTATTATTAGGTGAGCATTGTACATCAACAAATAATGAAAATTAAGCTAGTGTCCATGGTAAGTGTTCCACTCGGAAGCAGGACTATTCGACCCCGGACAGTTCACCCCCGGATGGTTCGACCCCAGTCCATTTCTATACAATTTCATGTATAAATGTATATGTATTGTATATGTGATTTATTAGTGCACAGCTCAACCCCAGACTGTTTGACCCCAAATTTATTCTCATAAGTACTTTATCATTATGTTATTATTTAATCAATTATTCAATAATAACACTGTTCATTTTTCATTGTAAATATATATATATTTTTTGCTTTAATAGTTTTATTTAATTTAATTATTACATTGGTTAGTATAAATATAACATAAACTTTTAACATACAATAACTAGTGTTATGTTTTAACATATTATGACTAGTGTTACTTTATAACATACTTTATAACATATGTTTTATAATAAATTATTTTATATTATGTTGATATTTTAATCAATCTATTATGTATGATAAATAAATTGTTTAAAATTAAATTAAATCAATATTATGATGGGTTGGATATTTTAAAAAGATTTTGCGCACACAGACACACACACACACACACACACACACACACACACACACACACACACACACACACACACACACACACACACACACACACACACACACACACACACACATCTCTCTCTCTCTCTCTCTCTATATATATATATATATATATATATATATATATATATATATTTATATATATATTTATATGGTTCCACTTGAAACCGTCGAATTACCACATCATCAAATTAAAACATTGAGACCATAACGTCACAAACTGAGATCATCGAAAACTGACATCTTCGAGACGCATAACATCGAAAACACGTTCCCTACATGTTAAGTGTGCAAACATGCCTAAATACCACAATCCAAGTATCAAAACATATTCGATGTTATGCGTCTTGATGATGTCAGTTTTCGATAGTCTCAGTTTGCGACATTCTGGTCTCAATGTTTTAAGGTTCGATGATGTGGTAATTCGACGGTTTCAAGTGGAACCATATAAATATATATATATATATATATATATATATATATATATATATATATATATATATGATTTTAATAGAAAAATAATTGGCAGTGTATGTGTAATTATGGATCTTGTACCTCACATTTTTTTTTTTGTTCAAAGACCGATATTTTCATGAATGGACACAGTTGTAGTACTGATTTATGCAATTATTATTTAAATGTGGTGTTGCAGAAAAATTTCTAATTTTCCTTCAAGTAAGTACATACATGTATAGTGTTGTTTTGTTGATATTTATTTATTTATTTTATTTATTTAACATTTGTTGACTGGGAATGTCCGACTAGGTTCCACAGAGCCTGTTTTCAGCGGAGGCCCGGGGAGAAACGCTCCAGATGCATGTCTTTGGAATGTGGGAGGAAACCGGAGTACCCGGAGGAAACCCAAGTGAACACAGGGAGAACATGCATATCTTTTCATTTTCTGGTCAGTAAAGGAGTCATAGCTACAAGAATGTATAGAATATTTCTGTTTTATAATGGTTTGCTAACTAATCCGGATGTTCCCAGCATTATCTAGTCCAGAGTTTCTGTTCATTGATTTATTGCATATATGTGTTTTTACATTTTTATTTTAGGTTATATTTATAGGGATACTTTATTTTTTAATGCCTTAATTGTATTTTTATTGTTAATTTTATTTATTTTTATACAGTGTTAATTTTACCGTTATACGGTAACTCCGGACTAGTTAGTGCTGCAAACTTCTGGATGTTATTGCTACTGCTTCTTTCCTTCTTGCTTTTGGAGTTATTGTTTTTTTTCTATATAATTCAACTAATTGCATTTTTTGTAAAGTAAGTGTAGTCGAAGCACATAAACAGAAAAGAAAAAGACTGTCTAAACCAATTTTTAGAATGTTTAAACAGTCTTCCTTTTCTAGTTATGCTTTGATGTGCTTTGGCTTCACTTACATTATTTTTTTTATTCGGGTCCAACCGTCCGGGGTCAAACTGGTCGGGTTGAATCATCCAGGGGCGAATCGGTGGGGTCCAAACATCCTGTACCCCCATTCACTCTTGTAAGTATACTGTACTGTATGTTACTGCATTGTAATTAATGCTTTGTAATAACTTCTTTTACAGTCAGCATCAGAAACAAACAGTTCAACTGTACCAATAAATGTGGATGAAGTCAGCAGTAGAATGGGTGTTGCTGTTGCTACTACTGCTGATAACATAGTTGTATTTATGAGGCAGCATGAGGAAGTGGCAGACAGTCCCCAAGTTTAATGGCAGGTTCTCTCACCACCTCACAACATGTTAGTAACTCTGTGGAAAGTGGCAGTGTATCACAAAGTCAAGCACATGCTGACATTCCACTCACATTGTGCAACAGGATCAACCATGCACCTCTACACCAGTATCACCACACACAGAAGAATGCTTTGAAGATGATAGCAGACATTCTGAGGCCACATTGTCCACAGTGGCAACATTACAAAGGAGTGTCAGATGCAGGAGTTATTTACAATTACCTCTGGAAACATGTAAAGCATTGGGTCCCCAGCAAAAAATATGCTGTGACATAGTTAGGGCTCACAGCACTACAGCAGAGTCAGCTAGAAATTGTCAAAATCCTTCATTGTACGTGTTATGATTTCCAGTACTACTTTGAAATGGTAGAGGTCATGGATAATGCCATGGTATCACTGATGCATAGTATAGTGGCTCACCAAGTATCAGTTGCAGCCTCCATTTGTGCACTAGTTAGGACTTACCAGAGTCAATTTGGGTGTAGTCTTACAAAGGACAGGGGATGGGCTACTGACCAGACATGTGGGGAAAATCACATCATACTATCACTGCTTCTCAAAACAGCAATGCCAGTACTCACAGTGAGCATCACAATACATTTCACACAGGCCATGTCAACGGTGATCTACATTTATGAAAACCTCATGTTCCAGGTCACAGTCATGCAGCAGTGTGTTAGATGGTGACAGCAGGACCACCTTCATTCAGTAGATCACACCATCAGACTAAATCACCTTTTGGTCCTCATGGTAGCCTGTCCTCCAAATCAGTTGCACTATCACTAGGTCACTACTGTGAATTACATTAATTGACAAATCTTTCTGTTTAGTTGGAATAGGGATTTTTTTTGGGGGGGGTGGGGAGGTTGTATATATATATATATATATATATATATAGTCAGCTATTCCCTTTACAGCTATTATTCACATCAAACTGTGAATTTAAATTATTTACAGAGCGAAATTTAATGAAGTAGGGAGGAAGGAACTCTGTGGACATCTATTACGCACATAAATGAAATTTTGACAAAGACTAATGATACATGGATTAACATTTCTTCTGGTTGCACTCACATAAAACATCACAACTGCAACAAGCAAACATTTTCAGTACCAAAGCATCATAAGGAAATGCCACATTAAAATAAGAATCTTGCCATGTAAACTTGACTGCTGCCATTACACCCTCCTCACTGCAGAAATGATGACAGTTTCTAAAGTCATAATTTATTTTGCATGATACTAAAAATAATTTCTTGTGCCCTACAACATAATAAAGTAAACAAAAAATGGCATATGTAACTGAATATTACTGCTTTTCATTGCATAATGAATAAACAATTAAAGCAAAATTTATTTAGTACAGCAGGTACAACTGTTGACTTATTTATTGATTTGATGCTTTTCAGCATCACTGAACAAGAATCAATGAGCAGTCAGGCAAACAGCAAAACAATTTAAAGATGAAAAAGAATGTGAGATGAACAGTGAAAGCAGGCCATGTACCACACAACATAGCTCACAGATATCACTGCATGGATCAATGTTACTCTATATGTTTTTACAGTAAAGGAAACACTAACCTGGATGTCATGGTCCATAATTCTGGATGAGACACTGCCTCAACCTGTACAGCAGCACACCATGCATGATCCTGCCAAATGGGGTCCCTTACTACTGCTGCCAACAGGTCATTAGTGAAAGTGGGCTTAGAACTGGGAGCTCCAGTATCAGCAAGGCTCACTTCACCACCAAACTGGTGCATGATCATATTATGCATAATGCAACAGGCAGCAAATGTTGTGCATGCAGTAGCTGGATCATACTGATGGGCATGCCCAGACTCAACCAGGCAACTGAAATGGCTCTTCAGGAGGGCAAACACCCTCTCAATGACAATACAGGTGTGGAATAGGGATGTATTTCATGTTTCCTTTACAGCTCCAGAAGGATTTCTCACTGGACTCATGAGCCATGGCTCCTGTGGATATCCAGCATCCCCATATAAAAAAAAGAAAGAGAAAGAGAAATAGAGAAAGAGAGAGAGAGATAGGAGAGATGCAAAACAGGAAAATAAACATTACTATACAGCAATAAACTTTAATGTGAATAACTACGTAAATAACATTAAAACAATAAAGAAATGAAACTTACCAGCAAGATGACCACTGAGAATCCTACCATGCAGGAAGAGATAGCAGTATGAGCTAGTGACCTCATATGGGAATCATGTGCATTGCCAGGATGCTGGGCAGAGGTATTGTTGATGCATCCACATGCATCACACATTACCTGACAATTGATTGAACAGTAGCCCTTCCTGCTTGTGGACCAAGAGGGGACCCTAATTGCAACATGGATGTGATCTATCACACCAAGTACCTTGGGGAAATGTGCCATCCCATAAAAGGTACACATATTCCTGGCTTGATCCTGAGGTGACACCAGGAAATAGATGAACTGATTAACATGTGTCAAGAATAGATCCAGGAACTGCTTCAGTATCCTTGTGGTAGAAGCTTGTGAGAGCACCAACATATCCCCAGTCTGTCTCCGGAAGGTCCCTATAGCAAGCATAATAAGCAATATACATACTTTGGTGTCCACAAGAATAGGAAGTCCACACATTCCTCCAGTGTCCCTATGGTGGTCAAAAATGCCCCACTAAGACCCTTATAATGTCCCTTCTACTCTAACCCTATCAAGGCTTTCCTGACTGTCAGTTATAATGAGTAATCTTTGTATTTTTGCCTTCTTGGAGGACAAACGCTGCTGGGCATAAGTGGTTTTGGCCTGGCCAAGACAAGCAACTCTGACCTAGAAATAGCACACCTTGCCATAAGAGATAGCATTTTTGCTCACTGCAACTCTGATAGATTTGGTGATGCTCCTCTTTTATAGCACACTTGTGACTATCTCAAAAAGGCATGAAAACTGAATATGAGTTGCAGATGGTGTAAAATAGGCTTCATTAGCTTGCAAAGATTTACATTCCTCATTTCCAGCTCATTATTTGCACATTTTCATAAGTGCATTTGAAGTCACAGCACATCAGTGTAAATGGTCTGAATGAATCACAGCTCAGCTGTGCTCTTTCTTGCACAGTCCCAGCAACCTTAAGGCATTTGTATAACTGACTGCGAACTCCAGCCATAAAGATGCTCAAGAAGAATATAAATGTGTGATGGGAATGTAAGGCAATCATAAATGTAAAAAAAAAGGTTAAGATATACCATTTGCATATTTTTTTCTGTTGTCAGTGGAGTTACAGGTATCCTGCAGTGCTGAGGACAACAAAACATGTTTTTGTTAGTTTGTTTGATATTAAATTAAGTGAGCTTAAATGATTATGATAAGAATAGATATTCCCAATATTGTACAAAAGGGCATTGAGTGAAAAATTGCATTATTGAGTTTAAAAATTAATAATTCTTAAATAGAACTTTTTGGGTGGACTGTGATAAGGACATTAATAAGTTAAATGATTCTGCTACTGATTCTATTAATATGAATGACAATGAAACTGTATGTGATACCGAGGTTAGGTATGAAACCGAAAATTAAAATGGAAGTTGTAATGGAAATGTATTAGAGAAAGATATAGATGTTTAATAGAATAATGTAATAGAATTCATTTAAGTAGAAAAATAAATGGAAATGTCTACATAATTAAATTTTAAAGAAGACAGATGAAGTTCATCTATCAAAAAAAAAAACAATAAAAATAATAAAATATGAAGCATCACATATGAAGGATAGTGAGAATGATGATCTGAAAACCAGTGGAGTAGTGGTTGTATGAATTATAGTACAAACCAATGGCCTAACATCAGAAGAAGAAATTCTATCAATTATAGAGGTAAAGATAAGAAAATAAAAAAAATCAATTACAGAATGCAGAGGATAAAAAAGGGGAAAACATTGATTTAAGCCTTGAGTATAACAGTATAGTTAGTGATGTGCTGAGAGTGATAGTGTATGAGTAGTGTGAAAATGTAAAGAGAAACATTATTATTTCATTACATGTCTAGCATGTAGATTTAAGTAAAAGATAACAGTTTGGACTATTATGGGGAAGGAAAATCATCTGAAATTTAGGTATATAAATATATTTCTGACATATGTGAATAGCCCAAGGAATTTGATGTTTATAATATATGCTTCTAGCCACTGGGTAATGTGAACTTTGGCTCTAGATAATTGTTGAAGTAACATCCCAACTCTATGTGCAAAAACAGTAAAAAGGGGTTGTGGATGTATAGATACAGGCTTGTACTCATCAAGCATTCGCAGGCCGCTCCTGTCCATTAGAGATGTAGGAGCCAGCTAGGGGTACAGTTGCAATGTCCTGCCAATTGGTCCAAGCTTCATTTAAAAAGAGTTATGGATGAACTTTGTTTCATATGGTTGGGAATCCTGTTCCAGACAAGGGTTAATCTTTAAGATAGATACCTATCCTTCTAATATGTCCTGTTTATGTCACAGACAAGGTTTAGCTCCTTAGATTAGACATTTCTGATGCTGTTTGATTTACAGATGTAGAAAAGATCCATCAGTGTGGGATCAGAGGATATCTTGTAGGCTAGGCATAGATGTCAAGTACAGGGATAATGCTTTCAGATGGTCCTCACAGGACTTGTTTATACCTTGTATTTTTTTATTTTTCTTTCTTTTTTTTAAGGAACTGCTGTGCTCTCTCTCAAGCTGTTGCAAGTGCTTGATCAAGTATGCATTGTACTCAATGACTGGTCTGATGAGAGCTGAGTACACAGTAACAATGACCTCTTTGTTTATAGATGTCATGCCTCTACTTATTAATTTGTACAAAGTAAAATGATGTTTTCACCACAGTAGACACATGATGGTCAAAGCTGACATACATTGCAGATCCCTGACCACTGTGTTTACTTTTAGGGCATATTATCAATATGGTAATTTCCAGGGGTTGCAGTCTTTTTCACACTCTGTTTTAGTCCATGGCTCTAGAACCAGTTGTCTCCATCATACTCTCTGGAATGTTATCAGTGTCACTAGGAGATTCAATGACAACACCCAGTTTGAACTGATCTGCAGACTCATCAGCCAGATGCCCTTGATGTTTGGCTTGATTTCAGGGAAACAGATGACAAACAAGGAAAGGATCCAGCACCAATCTCTTTAGGTCTTTGCTACTGATTGGCCTATTTGTGGTGGTAGATTCCCCTATTTAAACTTCTTGTGTCCTATCAGTGAGCCAGTGGCCAATGCCTAATTTTATAAGTTTATATACAATGCCTGAATGAAGTATTGTGTCAAACACTTTGGCCAGCTCAAAGTAGGCATTGTGTATTGTTCAGCCCTTGCCCATAGCTTTAGTGACCTTCTCAAAGAAGTTCATCAGGTTAAGAAGGCATGACCTACCTTTGACAAAACCAAATTGCGTAGTGTCTGGTGTTTGTTGATATCTTATGTCATTGTTTATCAGATCTAAGATGATTCTTTCTATGGTCTTACATATAAGACTAGTAAGACATATGGGTATGTAGTTATGCAGGTCTGTGGAAGCCAACCCCCCTTTGTGTAGTGGTATAACTGCTGCAGTCCTCCACTTATTTGGCATAAGGCCTGTCTAGAGGCTATGACTAACTCAGTACAGCAGGGTGACACCTTCAGGTGTTTCTGCAGTTACATCCTACTGTTCATATTTGCATTAATAATTTATATTTGTTAACTGGGTTAGTTCAACTGAGCCAGGGCCCATTTTTCAGCAGAGACTCAAGGAGAAAAAGCTCCAAGTTACAATATAAGAACATACAGTATAAAAACATTTCAAAGAAAGATAAGCATTACAAAAGTGTGATATACAAAATGACATATTATAGAAGATACATATATTTAGACATACTATAAAGAAATAATTACAGTCTTAGAAAACATGTTTTATAGTAATTACAAGCAGAGCTATAATTCCAAAACCATGCTAAATATAAAGTATTAAAATATTTCATCTTAAGGCTTGCATAAAGCAAACACAACTATATTGATATTTAATGTCTGTCTAGTACAGGTCAATATAAATTAATTGCGGATCCTATAATATTTATTTATATTGTCATAAATTTCATGTTTTTCTAAGTATCTTAGCAACTGAGTAGCACAGACAGAACTGCTTATCCTCATATGAAAACTCTAAGCTGTGTGAACAAAGTGCTGATGGCAGCATATGTTTAACTACAATGGTTGGCAAGATATTCTAGGTTTTTATAAAATATTACAGACATAATAGTTACTCCCTAGGATTCATTAACACCTACACTAAGTGTACACTGTTCTAACTGAACAGACAACAGAAACATAACTCTTCCCTTCTTCCTCATAATTTTAGTTTCCCTGCTGATTTTCCTGCAGATTTAAATACTGAGGGGGATTCATAAAGGTTACCACAAAATGCAGTGTACAACTACAATTAGTGTAATATTTCTGAGAGACTAGAAAGCAGAACAAAAATGTGTTAGGGATGTTCTTGAATACATATCCCCCAGGATTTAATAAAATCCATGTAGGCAGAGTGTAGAGCTTACACAGAATGTATCCATGTACACGGCCATAGTTCCCCCTCAGCAGTGCCCCATGCATATTAATGATGGTGCGCTACTGAGGGAGAGCCAAGGAACATGGATATTGAATCAGTGTTGCCTGTTGTTTTTTTTCTTTTTCTTTTTAATTTATTTATTTTTGTTTAAAAACTGCATGCTTGAGTGGCATGGTGCAGCGCTGAGTTCAGCAATGCCAAGCTGTGCTCAAACATAGACACCTGCCACCTGCCAGACATCTAAAAATAGAAACTGGATGTAATTAATAAGTATAATGACATTTTATATGTTTTATTTTTTTTGTTTGTTTTTTTTTTTTAATTTGGTGTTTGCACAGCACGGTGTGAAGTGCAGCTAAGCTGAGCAGAGCTCATACATACATGACAGACACTTGCCAGACATCTAAAAATAGAAACCAAATGTATTTAATTATTTATTTATTGGTGTATTTAAGTGTGTTTGTGCAGCGTGGCATGGTGTTCAGCACTACTAACAGGATGCTGAGTGCTATATGTGAAGGTAAGCCAGATTTCTTTATATCCACATAGCCAAATGGGTAGAGTTATGGCTGTATGGGTAGTAGGTCCAGGGATCGAATACATGGAGGCCAGAACTTGTCTGTATTTTTGTTGCACACATTATGGACAAAATTTTAAAATATGGCTCCACTGTGCTGTGCGCAACTGTGCTCAAGCCTGCTAAGCACTACATAAACATAGCAATGGTTGCCAATGTTTGCTCAGTGCTCAGCTTCGCTAAAACCATGATTGGGCATGTTTGCGCACTGCTCAGCTCTGGTTGGCTGGTTTGCGCACTGCTAAGGAAAGCGGTGCTTTTTTCACTGTTGCTCAATGACATGTAAGGGCAGGAAAACAGCCTATATAAAGTGCACTTGGTAGGAATTCTGCAGATTCCATTGGAGTTCAGTTATCTGTCGATATGACTGGTGGTGTTGGAAAAGGAGGGCTCAGAGTATAAGGTGGAGGTCTGGGACCTGCTGGCCAGAGAACTCACCAGTGTTAGTGGTATCCCCCACAAAGATGAGCAGTGTTGTCACCACATTGACAACCTGAAAAGATGAAAGAGGGGAATCTTGGACACCTGGGTCCAAGAAGCAAGGGCAGGGAATACCTCACAAGTATGTAAGTACTGTGTCCTCTGTTTTACCAATATGTAATCTGAATGTCGGTAAAACTTGTATGCATAATGGTGTGCCTCTCTCCCAACAGCTGCAGCTGAGAGGGCTCGCAATGTCGAGTCTCATGCTGGGTGTCTGGAGGTTGCATTGTGAGCGTGGAGAGGATGGATGTATTATGCCAACTGTAGTGGAATAAGTAAGAAAGAGTAAAGCATTAACTGCAATAAAGTGTATACACTAAAGTCTGTAGTGTAATAAAGTTGTAATTACAGCTGTAGTGCAATAAATGTGGAATTAGAGCTGCAGTGCAATAAATGAATAATAACTATAGTTCAATAAGCAAGAAAGAGTAAAGCATTAACTGCAATCAAGTAGATCCAATAAAGTCTGTAGTGCAAAGAAGTTGGAATTACAGCTGTAGTGCAATACATAAATAATAACAACTGTAGTGCAATAAAAATAAGAAACAATACCAATAACAGCAAGGAAAGTGGTGTACATCATAACTGGCTTGTCATAATCATTGCAGTAGAGCTGTATGCATTGAGTCTGTAAGGTAAGGTTGATGCTGTCAAGTATAATACTGTAATAGCTGTAGAATGCAAATCTAATGGCTGCAAACTGTACAGCTTAACTCATAGTACTGTTCAAGGCAGTCTCTAGGCTAATACTGGTCACATAATGCTCTGTCTTCCACAGACTTCAGGTAGTAAAGGCATATGGGTGAGATAGCCCACTCCATGGCCAGATATTGTGTGTGGACTTCACAGATATTTCAAACCAATAACAATAATATGTGTTCACCAGTATTGTTGAAAGTGGAATAAAGATGCAGTAATGTATGCAGTATGGTTGTATACCGTGCATGTGTGTTCAGTTGTCACTGCAGTCTACTATAACACTGTAACAGTAGAATGCTAGAGGAAAGTCCTGTAACTTGTTTTGCACAATTCATAGTATGCTTCCAGGTGAACTCCAGGAAAGTGTCAGTCAAACTGTAGTCAGCAGTGCCTTAGTAGCTCAGTCTGTTAAATTCCTTTTACACTGTACATTTTGCCACACGCAGTCCTAGGTTTGAATCCAGTGCTATTAGCACTACATTTTCAGTATCAGCCACATAATGCTCACAATTTCTCTCTCCTAAAGAACACAAAAATGTTATGGGTGAGTTAGCCCATATCATGTGCAGATATTGTGTTTAGATCTCACAGAATGTTACATACAATAGCAAGAATGTGTTCATCAGCATTGTTGATTCAGAAATAAAACTGTAATCCCAGTATGGGTGTATCTCTTGCATGTCTGTACTATGCTGCTGCAGTCAATTATTAAATTATTTGCAGATTTCTCCTGGAGTCACAGATAGTGTTTTTTACTCCTGTGCCTGCCAACTAAGGCATGCTGGCTGTCTAGTTTAATTATTGTACACAAACACACCTCTCAAGTGTCATGATTTCTTGTAATGTAATTAAAACTGACTGATCCATCTGTCACATGTTTACCAGATAAATTATTACCTGGAATGTAATGTATTATCAAATGCATTTACAGAACACCCTGGTAGTTATATAAGCCAACATTATGTGAAACCATTCTAAGTAGTTCTGTACCTGCATTTGTTAGTGCTTGGCCCTTATTATCCCATGCTATCAGTTTGAGAGGTGTGTACATGCTGCACCAGATAGGAGAATTGCACTTACTGTAATCACAACTGTCAGTGCACACCTGTAAAATTATGTATGACCAGTGTTGTCTGAGATATCATCTGCAGTGTCACTAATGGAATGTTTTCCTCTCTCTCTTCCCACCTCTTATCTTAATTTATTCATTATTATTATTATGATTTAATATTAACATACTTTGTTAAACTAACTATATTTGGAAAATGTGGTTGATTATTGTTATATTTTCTTATGATTCAATATTAACATATTTTGTTAAACCAACTGTTTTGTTGGCCTTATGGTTTTCTTCACACTGGAATGTTGTTACCATACTGACTATTATGTTACATTATGTTGTGTTGCACATATTATACATTAATATGTATTTGGATAAATAAATATGATGTTCCATTCTGTTACTACTAACAATGGTTTGGTTGTTACTAACCATAACTTATTGTTTTACTTCATGTACCACAGCACACCAAGGTAGGCCGCTTCTGGCTGATTCCCCTACCTTGCCTCAACAGGCCGTGAAACCGAATCCAAGCATGTCTGGGAACCAGACCGATGGTGCTCCCTCTGCTGCCTCTGCACAACCTGCGGCATCAGGTAGTACCACCCAAGGGGATGGGGCCCAGTCCCTTTCTGGGAGTGGTGTCACAAGGAGAATGGTCATCCATGATAAGCTACCAGTCCTGGTGTGCAAGATAGTCCACCATGGCTATGACCAATGCCTGAACCAGATTGAGGGCATTCTGGCCAACTTGGAGGGGCAGCATCACCCTGGTGCCCAGCCTCCAGCACAGCCACCATTGGGGCAGTGAAAAAGCAGTGCTGGTGGTCCCATAGGTGGGGACATGAGTCACACTGCTGCTGGTTGGAGGCACATGGGACATGGATTCCACAACCCCCTGCCTGTCAAAGTTGTTCAACCCCCTCATGTGTCACACACTGCCCCGGTTGCCTGTCTTATCTATCTTGTCTGCTTGCTAATGCATCTTTACCTACCCGACTTACCTCCCTCACATGTACCTATGTACCTTCTCCAACATTCCACTCTCACCTTAAAAAAAAAAATGGACACCTGTCCCAAAAGAAATAGATATCACTGCATCATAACTGACAAAGCAATTATGTTATCCTCACCCCTCTCTCTTGGGTTTGAGAATCTAAATTCATGTACAGTACTGTCATAGTTCACAGATGTTGCTGTACAAAAGATGGATAGCTATGGTTCTTTTTTACACCCTTCCTGCACATCCCTGCATGCCTTTCACTAAGGTTTTCCCCCTGCTTGCCCCCATTTCACCACTTTCCTATCTCCCTTTTTTCTTTTCTTTATTTTTTTTAGCGCAGAGCTGCGGGGTGTGCCTTGTTGTGCAGCTTTGCTTAGCTCAGCTAAATAGAGCTATAATGAGTATATATGTTTTTAAAATTAAGTAAATCAGTGAACCCCGACAATCACCAAACAAGTAAGAAAAGTGGTTCACAAATAGAATAAGTGTCACATCCCAATAGTAATTAATCAGCAAGTTCACTTTATTCAAAGTTAAGCGCTTTCATCTACGGATCGTAGATTTCATCAGAACAAATGCCCGTATCAAATCAGTCATTTAAATACTTTCTGTCTTCCATTCAAATTCAAAACATCATTAATAAATTAAACCACATGAATACATATTAAAAAAACTAACTTCTAAAATGTGTCTAACTCATGAATTACGCTAAATACTTGCATCATAAATATACAACCTAGACAAACACCTGTTCCAGATTTTATTACTTTTTACCAGTAGTATCCATCTCAACAGCTAAGAAAGGGGCCTAGGTCTACTTGAAGGCCTTATATATTACACAATGGCTGCATGTCATTGGCTAATGATAGTGCAATTCAACTGCTTTGGCTGCAATTAGCATTTCAGAACCACAGATTGGTTTGGAGGTAATCACCTGCTGATGGGGAGCATGTTTAAAAGGCAGGCACCTGGCTATGGGAACCATTCTCTATGAGACCTTACTCACACAGAGCATGCTTTTCTGACAATTTACCAGGCACCCAGTTTAACAGAAGAGTACTGCACTCTAGCAGGTATGTAACTGTTTTTTTGTGTATAACAGGATTCAGATGGGAGGATAAAGGCATGGGGAGCAGGAATTACAGCAGTAAGCCAGTCATAGACCTGTGCTGATGACATGTCAGTGATACCCTGCTGACTTACACCTGCAGGGGATGTACAGTACATCAGAGTGACATTATATTTTGTTACTGTGGCACACTGTTTTTTTCAGATTGCCCCTGCATAGTAGTTGTTATAGCATATTGCTATTTGTCTGGCACTATTTCTTTGACATTATTGTGTGGTTGGCTTTAGGGGACACATCACAGTGGACCTGAGTGTTGGGTGTATGATCATACAGCAGAAGCTGTCATGGCACACAGGGAAATACCTCAGCAATGGTACTATCTTGGTTGTAACAACACATGTAGCAAGTTGTCACACTGTGGGTTATGCCATGTTTGAGCAAGCAGTGGATAGTGCCAGCCATTTTGCCCTTGCTGTATCTGTACATAGTGGACGTCCATGTATCTGCTCTTGTAATATGCCCCCCTTGTGTTGCCTTTCAGGAATAATTTACCACAGATGACACTCACCCTTCTTGGATGCAGAGAATGAGATAATCTTGCAAGGACTAAGGCAGCATCATGACATCCTGTTATCGAAGGGGAGACATAATAGGGAACAGCGGGCTGCATTGTCGTCAGACCTTGTCCATGATATTAATACCAGGGGCCAGCAGGGTAGGACATATGAGCAGGTTCAACACCGGGCAATTGATATGATATATGCTGCACATCGACAGGCAGCGGATATAGCCAGAGATGGTGCTGTCACCGGTGGAGGGCCTGCAGCAGAACAACTCTTGGTCACTGAGGAATTCCTGGCATACCTATGCACACGTGACAGCTCCCAGACATCCATCATACCATACATCGTGGATGTGGGTGCCACAGTTTCCACAGCTGAGGACTGTGCAGGCAAGCATTCTGTGATTAGCATTATAATACTGTAGCAGTCAGTGTGTCAGGCTATACTTTTATGTGGGAGCCAGGTCTTTGTTCTTTGGGAGAGGTGTAACCTCAGGTATGCATTCATATGCAGATTGGGACCAATACAACAAGTAACACAGTAGCTACTTTAAATGTGAGATATATGGATGTATTACCTTGTTGTGCTGCAACATACAGTGGTACTGACATTACTCCACCCTCGGTTTTCACAGGTCCATCAGGTATTCCCTAAGGCTGTGGTCCTACCTCTGGTAACTATGACACTTGACTTGTTAAGGAACAATTATAGTCTAGTGCAGTTAAGGGCCATAATAATGCCATAGGTACACGTAATTATGTGTGTAAACAGGGTATGTTGTAACATTTTGAGAAGGGGTAGTCACAGGAGTGTAGTTCAACAAACAGATACCCTTTGGCAGTTACAGGTAAGAACAGATAAGGCTCCTGGTTTAAATGAGGTGAGGAATCTAAAATGCTTTTTAAAACGGTATAAAAAAATTCTCTCTGTGGAAGATGTTCAGTCCATGTATCTGTAGTTAATCACTGTATATTAATCATATCAGACAAAAGTAGTAGAAGTAGCGAACTTAAACTCATCTTAAATAAAAAATAAATAAATAAATAAATAAATAAATAAATATATAATTGTACAGAATTACTAAGTATACAAAAGTAATCCTAGCAAGGCAGGCAGTCTGTTTCCAGTTGAAAATCCTTTATTAAGTACACAGACAAGCGATCCAAGTAAAACAAAAATAGAGTAATAGTTTCCTCACAAGCTTTCTAAATATATATATATACTTTTTATCAGGCAAGGGAGTGATTTATTGAGCTGTAAAACAAAGTGTTATTGGTACACATGTTAACTTCTCATCCCTTCCCCCATCAGTGTGACATTCGAGCTGGTCCTGCCCTACTTAGTAGCTGTCATAATAATATAACCCTTATGTACTTTAAATACAATTTATAATGATGTGATACCTCTTATTTAACCAGATTATTAAGTATATTATTAAGTCTGTGATTTTATCCAAGACAATATACTACATGGATGGAAATATATCAGCCTTAGTCCATTTGGCAATCAAAAAATATATATAAACATATACATAAACACTTTGCATGTAAAAAATCAATTGTAAAAATCATATTCTTTTTTCATAACCTATTGCTAAAAAAGATCGCTTTTGTCCTTCTAGACTTCTTCAAGTATGTGTACAAGGACCCAAAAAACTATCTATAAAAATATATATGATTGTATAATTAGTTAGTATTGTTATTACACATCATTTTGAATAAAGTGGAAAAACGAGAACCAGAAAAAGAAAAAATAATAAGAAAAAATGTATGATGATGGAAATAAAATATATACTTAAATTACAACTGATTTAAAATGATATTTAAAACTAACTGGTAGAATAAAATAAAATAAAATAAAATTAGTCATGTAAAAAATGTGGCAATTTTCTAAGTTCCAGTGCACTTTTAATTGAACAGTAGTGGTTTAGTCCAGGCTTCCTAAAAAAGTTGAGCTTTAATTGATACATGAGTTCATGTTTCTCCAGAATATTGGGATGTCTCCTTCAAGATCACCCATGTCTATGCAATCCAAGATCTGGAACTGAAAACCTGTGTGTCTTTTATGAAGAGAAAGGTGCTTGGCTAGTGCATTATTTTTACATCCAGAGCGGATTTCTGACAGATGACATGAACTCCTATGCTTGAGTTTATTTACAGTCTTGCCCACATAGAATGCATCACACTCATTGCACTGTGCCCTGTAAATTACTTTTGTAGTGTTACAGACACCCCCTGCACTGGTCTTAATAATTTTCTGTAAATAAGGGCAATAAAAACTATCACCTTGCTGTATAAATATACAAAATGTACAATTAGTTTCACATCTTTTAGTGTTTCTCTCATATGGTCTAAGTTTAAATTCAACAAAACTTATAATGTTCCTGGCCTTCCTATAAACAGAGGATGGGGCTTCACCTAAGATGTTAATCAAAAAAGGGTTTCCTGTGACAATGTCCCAGTTTCCTTCAAGAACATTTTTGATACTGTGATAATCCAAAGTCTATGTCAGGATGCAGCTACTTTTTCATTTGTTATTCTCTGTGGAATTTCTTAACATTTTCCTACTGGGGAGGTTGACTGAAGGTGCTTCAGTCCTTTTCGGTTATATAATGGGTTCCATGATGTTTTTTAACATCTGACTTTCATAGCCTCTCACTAGAAAATCATTCTCTAAGTTGTTCAGGTTTCTCAAAAATGGTTCCATCTCTGTGGTAATTCTAGCTAATCTATAGCCTTGGGACTTCGTGGGAGGAGGACTTTGTTTTAAACAACACAGACTACATGCAGCATATCACATGCTATTCACATTTTATTGACAACATCTTTATCGTGTGGGAAGGTGACACCTTGCAGCTTGGAGATTTTATCACTTACCTCAATCAATCAACCCCCTTCCTGAAGTTTACCTCTTCCCATAGCTATAGTTCAACCACTTTCTTAGATATGTAAAACTGAAAAATTCCCCAAAGCGGGCAGAAGACAGCTCGATATAAAGCTAAATCCAAAAACTTGATGAACCAGCAAGTAATCATACCAAAAAACTTTATTGCAGAGAAAGAAAGTTAACGCTTTCACGGTAATACCATACCGCTTCTTCATACAAACATGAATGGGGACAGAATAACTTATATACAAATGACATAATCTCAAACAGCTTAACAGCCAGTAAAACAAACATTCATGCAGCCACATTCTCAGCTTAAAGGCATATAAAGTAGATAATATTTACTGGCATAAAATCTGATAAAAAATAAAAAATAATAGTAAAAACATTAACACAAATAAACAAAACATGAAAAATATTCATAAATATATAAACAAACAACAATAAACACCATACAGCCATTTATTCCTTAATACAGGCTTAATGGGGACACGATCATTCAACCCCATAGCTAGGTGTGCCCCCAACATCAAGATCCACTCCAACTTAACCACCTCAGTATGAGTCACTATATCACCACCTTGCAGACCTGGGCTGATCACACATAATACCTGGAAGACAAAGTTGTGTTCAGGGCCAGTAGACAAAACATGTTTCGCTAGGGCACTAAAATCACATTGCTTCTTCATACAATACACACAGTCCCTAATTCTTTCTTTTAAGCTCCTGTTCATCTTACCAATGTAGAATTTATAACAGCACTGACAATGTGCTAAATAAACCACATTCATAGTGGAGCAATCAGCCGATGTCCTCAACTTCCACAAGTAGCCCATGACAGGGTGCCTAAAGAACCTAGACTCATCTATAAACTGACAAAAAATGCATTTATGACATTTAGATGTACCTATCAAAACTTGGGATCCAGACATAACATGTCTATGAAAACATAACTGTTGTCTTAAATTACTGTGGTTCTTATATACAAATCTAGGGCCATCTGCTAATATATCAGAACATCTGCTGTCAGTCTGTAAAATATGCCAGTTCCTGGTAACTATATCTTTCACCATATTTACACCATGTGAAATTTTCAAAACAACGGGAGGACAACAATACCTATGAAGTGATCTGATTGATGGCCTATACAGAGCAGAAAATATGGACACACTCTACTATCACGCTCATTGGTTATTCTGGCATAAGCTTGATCCACTTCAACTTGAGTGTAACTCCTGATGGCAAACTCTTTCTTCAAATCTGACAAACTTCCTTCAAAGTCAGAAGTAGTACATGACTACCTAGAGACCCTGAAGGCTTGACCTCTCACAATGTTCCCAAATATATGTTATGGATGCATACTCTGCCTATGGAGATATGACGGTCTATAACAGTCCTTCCTATGCATCCTGGTCAGCATTTTGCCATTCTCCAGCCGGATGTTCACATCTAAGAAATCAACAGTGACTTGGGAACAGGTGAGGGTAAATTTCAAAAAATTACTACTGTTATTTAAAGAATGAAAAAAACAAGTCAAGCTCTTGCTTGTTGCCTTTCCAACCAATAAACATGTCATCAACAAAATGTCTATATATGGCAATATGACCCATGACCTCTATGTTGTCCCAATACATGATGGAATTCCCATTCCGACATCACCAAATTGGCGTAAAAATTAATGCAGCTGATCCCATAGCCATGCCAGCAACAATCTGTCATGTATTGGACAACATAGAGGCCATATTACCACATATAGACGTTTTGGTAATGACATGTTTATTGGTTGGCTAGACCTGAAGAAGTCTAGAAGGACAAAATCAATCTTTGTTAGCAATAGGTTATGAAAATAGAATATGATTTTTACAATTGATTTTTTACATGCAAAGTATACCTATATATATATATATATATATATATATATATAAATATATATATAAATATATATATATATATATATATATATATATATATATATATATATATAAATTTTATATATATATATATATATATATATATATATTTATATATATATTTTTTGATTGCCAAATGGACTAAGGTTGATATATTTCCAGCCATGTAGTATATTGTCTTGGATAAAATCACAGACTTAATAATCTACTTAATAATCTGGTTAAATAAGAGGTACCACATCATTAAAAATTTTATTTAAAGTACATAAGGGTTATATTATTATGTCAGCTACTAAGTAGAGCAGGACCAACTCAAATGTCACACTGATGGGGGAAGGGATGTGAATTTAACCTGTACCAATAACACTTTGTTTTACATTACAATAAACCACTCCCTTGCCTGATAAAATGTGTGTGTGTGTGTGTGTGTGTGTGTGTGTGTGTGTGTGTGTGTATATATATATATATATATATATATATATATATATATATATATATATATATTTAGAAAGCTTGTCAGGAAACTATTACTCTATTTTTGTTTTACTTGGATTGCTTGCCTGTGTGCTTAATAAAGGATTTTCTACTGGAAACAGACTGCCTGCCTTGCTTGGATTACTTTTGAATATTTAGTAATTCTGTACAATTATATATTTTTTTATATTTTTTTTTTATTTAAGATAAGTTTAAGTTTGCTACTTCTACTACTTTTGTCTGATCTGATTAATATAGTGTAATTAATTAGAGATATACGGACTGAAAATCTTCCACACAGAGAAGTTTCTTACACTGTTTTGTTTTTGGACCCACTACACTTGTTTAGTGGGTTGTTTTGAGACTTTGGGGATACCATGGAGATGACTTGTTTTTTTAAAATGCCTTTTAAAATACAACAGGTTGAAGGAATATGCATTAGGCAGTGAAATGTGTATTTTCATATAACTATGAAGAGAGTTGTACTGAGTTTTATGTGTTGTTTTTTCAATTATAGTCAAAGATAAATATTACTGGTCATGTTTGACTTGTACTTCAGCCGATGGTTTTAAATGTCCTGAGTTGCATTTGAACTGTGTTCCAAGGTAATGCTTTGTGGACGCAGGTGGAGAAGGAAGTTGTTTGACTGCTTATCCAGTTGTGGTTTTTCATTGTTATGAGTCTTGGAAGGTTTTCATAAACAGTAGTGCAGATATTAATGTACTGCTTTTATCATTCTTATTGCAGGTGACCTTGTGGGCTGGAATCTGACCCCTACACATCCTGATGCCAGTGTAACCTCTCACACTGATGATTATGGTTGCCACAGTGAGGCACAGGAGGGGGTGTTGGGGGCTGAATCAGTCCCAGAGGTAGACATCACTCTTCTGCCCCTATTTTCACCACACACAGTCTGTATGCCCACACATACCCCATCCCCAGAGGCCACAGATATTGGACAGTCAGAGGGTGGAGACATTGAACAGGAAATTGTGGCAACTATGGTTCTAGTGTGTATAGACACTGGCCATAGCCAGAGGCTGGCAAGATCCCACCCAAGCAGATTGACAGTGGTGCTTGTAGGAGGCCTGCTGTTTTTCCACCACATGTTGCAGGTGTCACATCAGGCCATCATGGAGGCACAGGCATGTTCTGAATGGAACACCAAGTGTATGCTTAGGGTTATGGATGTTGCACAGTCTGACATCTGTGACAGCCTCCACCACATTGGGGACACTCTGGATTGGTTCTTTGATGCAGTGTGCAGAAGGTGAGCTGAGACAGTGTCTGTCTTGGACTGTACATGGTCTGTGCTGGAATGTGTGGCTGGAGTCAAGTGTTGGACCATGGACGTAGGTCAGTAACACCATCTACTGAGTGTCCATGTGGCCATGCACACTCACACTCCCATAGTGGCAGTACATCCAGTGCTACAGAGGGGAGTGTGCTGTCCACATCATGATGTGGCAAGCCATGGGCTCTTAGTCCTGCGTGGTCCCATGGGGGACATGATACCAGCAGACAGCAGTCACTGTAAGGTACTAGCAGCTTCTGGCCTTGGGCATGGAAGTGCCAGTGCCACTGTTGACAGTGCCAGTTCTCGTGTTCAGGGCCGGAGATGGTGAAATGTCAAATCTACCATGTATGGGCCAAAGCTGTCCAACATACACACATGTAGGGCTAGCACTGAGTTTGAATGTGTACATGCACACATGCACGCACACACACACACACACACACACACACACACACACACACACACACACACACACACACACACTCACACACACACACACACACACACACACACACACACACACACACACACACACACACACACACACACACACACACACACACACACACACACGCCACTGTCAAATGAAGGTCACCTACAGGGAAACATAGCACTACTTCATAGTCCATCTTACATGCTCCCGCCTGGCTCACACACATGCTGTCTACCATTTGGGCCAGCCTAGTCTCTTGCATCCCCACACAACACCCTGTGCAAGTGATGTCATCCTTGACATCGCTGCAGGGAAACAAAGCCATGGGTCTGATGCACAGGGTGACTATATTACTTAACATGTACTTGTATAATGCAGTGTTGGTTCACCATGCTAGCATTTGTCACAAGTATGCACATACATTTGTGTACCGTATGGGGTTCTTATGTTGTATGTTGTTGAATTGGTTGTATAGTTACACAATCACAGGTGTGTCATGGGCCTGTTTATGTTTCTGTTGCAGGAGTTTGTTGGGATAATCTAAGGATACAGAGTGGAAATAAAGCAGCACAAGATGGCATGTAAACACAGCAGACATATATTGATAGCAAGGTACAGCACTATAACTGTATGACTCCATATGTGCATAACAGGCTGGCAAGGACAATGTTGGCATTCAGCATACTCATGCATCCCTAATCTGTGAGATGGTATGCTACTGTTCATAAGAACCACTATGGTTTTAATGGAGATGGCACATCTACACATCTACATATATCCTGTGTCCAGTACCAACAGTTGCCCAGCAACAGTTATGATTGTTGTGTTCTGCATTTCAATGTATAACCTGCACATGATGTGTGTCACAGCAGATGTGTGCATGTCATACATGGGGGCCTGTTTCAAATAGGGTGTACTGCTTGTGTTACATACCTGTCTTACTAGCATGTACTATGCATATCACACTGATGTTGTTGGGGTGTAGCACAGGTGACACATGTGTTAGTCCTGTCATGGATACACGGAAGGTACACCATGGGAACTGACACCTCCCTATATGGAGCCATACACATCCCCTCCAAAGCATTTTGGAGAGAGGTACAAATGTACGGTCCTGACATGGACTCCACAGGACATGTTCTGTACAATGTGTATTGGTGTACCTTGGAACCTGTGTGGCTTCTGTAGTTGTATGATATGGCTGTATACTGACATGGAAAGGGTGCCACTGCACACAGTGATAGCTGTGATGACTGCCATATTCAGTACACCAGTGCCAGTCTGGGATGTACATACCAAACCTGGTGGTATTGCTTGTACAACAGTGAATGCACCCACATCTTTCTGACCAGTGTCAGTCAAGGCTGCAGTACTCTCTGTTTTCAAGCCATACATCCCATGATTCCATAACATGTTGTAAAATTGTTTAACAGGCTCACATATGGATACATTGAGGCTAGCACCACTTTCAATCAGTGTGTACAGGACATGCCAAGGCACACACATAGTGCAGGTTGGCTGTATGTAGGTGTGCACACTTACCTATGTAATGATACATACTACAGATCACAATATGTGGTGGACACAACAGACATCATGTCTGCTAGTACTATCATTTTAGGACATATTATGCTTGATGACATATGCAGGCCTTGTTGTGGTTAGTCCTTTGAGGGCTGCAGGGCTCATCACCCACTACAAATAAAACACTGCAAAACCCTACAAATGTATATGCTACCAAGGTTAAGCCGTATACCAACATTAAGTCATATGGATATGCACACACGAACCAAGTGAGCTGGCGTAAGATGTGAAGACCTTCCTTTTTAATCTTATCCACTATGGATCCCAGTACTTATTGCACACACCATGGCTTACATCTGATTTTACACTGTCAGCTAGTAGCCTTAATATGGCTGACATCATCAGGCCTTGTAGAAGAGGGGAGTGTAGAAGCTAGAAGCATATTAAAGGGCCAAAAAGTGCATAACCATTGCAGGTGGACAGCCCATAAGAGCATGTCAGTTCACTTGCAGGAAGATATAATGACACCCACACACACACACACAAACACACACACACACACACACACACACACACACACACACACACACACACACACACACACACACACACACACTCTGACACAGTCACATATCAAGTGGGTGGAGTGAGATTAGAACCCCTACTTATCTAGTCTTATACACTATAGATCACAGTACTTATCTCATGTGCCATGGCTTATATCTGACTTTTCCCTTTCAGCTGGTAGTCTTAAGGTGGCTGACATCATCAAGCCTTATAAAGGAGGGCACAGGGCAGGGTAAAAGTCAGCAGCAAGTCACAGGGCCAGAAGTGCATAACCATTGTAGGTAGATAGTGCATGAGGGCATGCCCATTCATTTGCAGGAAGATACACAGGCTCACAAACACACACACACACACACACACACACACACACACACACACACACACACACACACACACACACACACACACACACACACACACACACACACACACACACACACACACACACACACACACACACACACACGCACTCTGATACAGTCACATACCAAGTGGGGTGGAGTGAGATTAGAACCCCTACCTATTTAGTCTTATACACTATAGATCACAGTACGTATCATATGTGCCACATGTTAAGCCTGTTATATGTGTGATTGCAGGCACAGTACTTGTGCATTACACAAAATACGCCTGCGTAGATCAGCATTTGTTGCCTGCAGTGTGATATTGCTTCATACTGTTATCTACATCTAGTATATTAACAGTGGGATAACTGTAATTATCCTAGCTATGTGAGTAAAGTTACAAGTATAGCCATATGTGGCTGCTGGATGTTAAATAGGTATACCTATGGGTAGGGACAAGCTGCCCTGTCCATACATGCGTTGACAACATTATACATTACAGCACCTGCTCACCTGTTTCTGTCTACGTGGTGACATCCAGCAGGCACAGGGGTCTGTGGGTAAGTGGAATTTGTACTGTTGCACCTTGAGTTTGGATCCTTTGAGTGACAGTATGGCTGTGTGATGGTGGAGATTTACTCACCATTATTATGGTATGTTGGACAATACAGACATCTACACAAATATTTCTCTACATTACAGGGATGTATATATAACCGTAGCTGTGTGTGTGTGTGTGTGTGTGTGTGTGTGTGTGTGTGTGTGTGTGTGTGTGTGTGTGTGTGTATGTATGTGCTTTGCAGGTATATCAGGGGGTATATGTATCCTTTTAATATATACTGTATAGCTATATATATATATATATATATATATATATATATATATATATAGATATGTACATATTTAATTGACACTACATAGGGATAGATATATTATGCATGTGGGAGAGAGATACTGACAGATGTATATGTATACGTATATCTGTATGTATATGCATTTATACATAACATGTCATTTTGGTGAAGGGGCAATTGGATTGCACTCATTTTAACTAAGTGTATGGGCATGCCCAGTGAGACTGTCAATACTAATAAAGTGACTTCAGTCCACACCTACCTGTACTGCAGTCAGGGATTTTATATGTTACAGACAGTGCAGCATTCCCCAGCTGTGTACTGTACTTAACCTGTGACTGCAGTTGGTAATTTTGCACCACCAAAAGACTGTCAGTCTGCATACCTCTCAATTGTCCTGATTTCCACAGAATGTCCACTGTTTTGTCTCATATGTTTGGTCTGTTTCTTATACATTTGTGGTCATCTGGTGAAGTACTGATTATTGACCTCACTACTTTTAGAGAAACATTTGTGTTTCAGATGTTATATCATTATATATATATATATATATATATATATATATATATATATATATATATATATATATATATAAACTGCAGCACTTTTACTGCCAGTGACTTTCTAGGTTTATGGGGACAATATTTTAAATCTGTCCCTATGGTTGCACCTTTATCCCCCCAATCTTACTGGCTTTGTCCAGATTTCTTACAGTAAGAGGTATGACAGTCTATGAAAATCAGGAACAAAAAATCAGAGCCAGCAAACGGTGACTGTATAAAAAGTTGTATTAAACAAAATCACAGCATATTGTGAAAAAACAAACAAACCGGTTTCGGCTGGCAAAGCACAGCCTTCTTCAGTGTACAAGAAAATTTGTGAAATACAATAGCTGCATATATATACAGATAGCAAAAATCCTATTGGCTGAAAATTATAGATGTTCATTGAGTCCAGGTGGGAACAACCCACCCAGTCTAATTATCCATTTCTTTTCTTTTGCATTTAGTATAGAATGCCCTTGAGATTTATTCGCCCTATTCCCTAAAATCATGTCAATGATAATAAAGTTAAACTTGCTGGTAGAATGTGCTAATGTGTGTTTAGAGAGAGCATTATGTATCTTTTTTTGTTTAATATTACTTAGGTGCTCAGAGATGCGAATTCTAAGAGGTCTGGACGTTTGTCCAACATAGAAAGCACCACAATTGCAAGAAGCTAAATAAATAATCCAGTCACTAGAACAGTTGGAAAAAAATCTCAAGTCAAAAACTTGTGAACAATTCCGACTGGAGAATTGTTTAGACTTATAAATGTGTTTGCAATTGTTACAATGTCCACATGGAAAACAGCCCTGTAGTGGTTCTCCTGTCAATGTCGTTTGTATCAAATCATGTGGTTTGTTATCCCTGTGTTTGTAATGATTAAAGAAAGAGTTAAGGTTCTTCCCTTTCCTATAGGAAAAAAGACAATTGTCAGGTATAATGCTGTTGATCTCCATGTCACATTGTAAGATATTCCAATGTCTCCTTACACTTTGAATAAGGCGATTAGAGTTGCGAGCAAATGTAGTTGTAAATCTAAGAGGTTGACCAGATGAGTTGGTATGTGTCTTGTATGTTAATAAATCACTTCTGTTCAAAGAGCTGACCCTGTTACTGGCCATGGTAATATTTCCACTGATCTGAATCTGTTGGTTATATCTGATTTATGTTTCAAATAAGTACTTTCCTCTGAACAAATACGTTTAGCACGTATGAATTGTGACTTGGGAATGTTGCGTGCTATGTGGGGTGGATGGTAACTGGAGGCATGCAGAATTGTGTTGTATTCTGGAAACTTCCTGTATATCTCAGTGGATAATGTATGATCAGGTGCCCTCTGGATTAAGACATCCAAAAATGTAATAGTTTCCTTGTCATAGTTAATGGTGAAATGCAAGCCCCAAACATTGTTGTTTAAATATGTTACAAAATCCAATAGCGAACTTTTATCCCCCCTCCATACCAACCAAACATCATCAAGATACCGTCTCCATATATCAATTTCTGTCAAGAATGTGTTCCTCTGTTCATCATAGAGTATATGTTTCTCAACAAACTCCATAAAGAGATCAGCATATATGGGGGCAAAGGATGCCCCCATAGCTGTCCCTTTGGTTTGCCAAAAGCATTGTTCTTTATAGTAAAAAACATTGCTGGTAAGGACATATTGTGCTAGATCCACCAGAAAATTATTGAAGTCAGAACTATATAAGTTAGAGACTTCAAGCCAATAAGCTAAGGCATGTAGCCCATCCTGGTGTGAAATATTAGTATATAAAGCACTTACGTCCAAGGAACATAAAAGCCAATCTGGCTCAAGCGGTGTGTCAGAGACAATCTGTAAAAAGTTTGTTGTATCTTGTAGGCGTGATCGAATATTAGATAGCAAGGGCTTGAGGTGCTTGGTCAAAAATAAAGAAAGGGGTTCTGTAATATATCCCCTACCCGATACAATAGGTCTGCCAGGTGGATGAGAAAGATCTTTGTGAATTTTTGGCAAGAAATATATGTATTGGTTGATGGGATCATGAACTAAAAGTTGATTCATGATATCATCAGTAATGATAGCCTCATCCCTTGCCTGTCGTAAGTATGTCTCAATTTGTTTGCTGAACATGTTGGTTGGGTCAATAACCATATGTGAATAATATCTTTGGTCATTGAGTTGTCGCATGGCCTCCTTATCATAATTGGCCCAATCTAATACAACCACAGCACCACCTTTGTCAGCTGTGATGATGACAATTTCCCTGTTGTTTTGAAGTTCAAAAATGGCTTGTTTTTCATCAGAAGATAGGTTATTATGTTGTAATGAAATATGAGACCCCAAAAAATGCAAGTCCTTAAGTACACTATTCTGAAACTGCAATACCATCTGATGCATAGGTGGAGAAAAGTTAGATCTATGATATATAAATCTATCATGATCATAAGTAACATCATTATCACCAAAAAACAACTTCAAATTTAACAAACGACAAAAATTCACAACATCCTGTGCAAAAGATTCCTCTGACACAGTAAAGCCTGGAATAAAAGTAAGGCCTTTATTCAACATTCTCAACTGAATGGGAGAAAGTTCAAAACCTGATAAGTTTAGAACATTATAACATAATAATTCACTCAGATCTAATATTTGGCACAGTAAGCTATTTAATGCTTACCAGACTGCAGGAATCACCCCCAGGGGACTGCGTGTTCGCACCATCCCCCATGTCACCAATGCGGATGAGGAACTTAATTCACAATGGAACAAAATACAACAAGAAGCAACTATGGCTTTTGTTGTTGAATTATTCAAGTTCCACAACAGGGCTATTGATAAAGAATTAGAGGAAATCAATATTCTAGTCAACAAATTGGAGACTTATGAGAAAGAACCATTTTTTAAGATTCTATTAAACAAGGTGGCTTCTGATTTACGTAAAATTGACACTGAACTAAAATCCAGAAAAATTAAAAAGTTTACTAGGGACTAGGAAGATTATAGGAGGGGTAATCCATTTATTTCTAGCTCTAAACATGTTAGGTTTTCGCCCATTCCTTTTAAATCTACAAATAAAAGGAAATGGCCTAGATCAATATTAAAAAGGCAGGAGATTGAGACTACATCCTCTTTTGAGGATACTTCATCATGCACAGAAAATGAAGCCACAACAGTCTCAGAGTCACCCACCCCAAAAAGAACACCAAGGTCAACCCCTTTAGGCCTAAAACCAGGCGGGGAGGACGGAAACATCGTAGAAATAGAGAACATTCAGGGCCTTCTGAACATTGGTCTGGTGAAATGACAACTCCATGTTATAATGTTCTAAACTTATCAGGTTTTGAACTTTCTCCCATTCAGTTGAGAATGTTGAATAAAGGCCTTACTTTTATTCCAGGCTTTACTGTGTCAGAGGAATCTTTTGCACAGGATGTTGTGAATTTTTGTCGTTTGTTAAATTTGAAGTTGTTTTTTGGTGATAATGATGTTACTTATGATCATGATAGATTTATATATCATAGATCTAACTTTTCTCCACCTATGCATCAGATGGTATTGCAATTTCAGAATAGTGTACTTAAGGACTTGCATTTTTTGGGGTCTCATATTTCATTACAACATAATAACCTATCTTCTGATGAAAAACAAGCTATTTTTGAACTTCAAAACAACAGGGAAATTGTCATCATCACAGCTGACAAAGGTGGTGCTGTGGTTGTATTAGATTGGGCCAATTATGATAAGGAGGCCATGCGACAACTCAATGACCAAAGATATTATTCACATATGGTTATTGACCCAACCAACATGTTCAGCAAACAAATTGAGACATACTTACGACAGGCAAGGGATGAGGCTATCATTACTGATGATATCATGAATCAACTTTTAGTTCATGATCCCATCAACCAATACATATATTTCTTGCCAAAAATTCACAAAGATCTTTCTCATCCACCTGGCAGACCTATTGTATCGGGTAGGGGATATATTACAGAACCCCTTTCTTTATTTTTGACCAAGCACCTCAAGCCCTTGCTATCTAATATTCGATCACGCCTACAAGATACAACAAACTTTTTACAGATTGTCTCTGACACACCACTTGAGCCAGATTGGCTTTTATGTTCCTTGGATGTAAGTGCTTTATATACTAATATTCCACACCAGGATGGGCTACATGCCTTAGCTTATTGGCTTGAAGTCTCTAACTTATATAGTTCTGACTTCAATAATTTTCTGGTGGATCTAGCACAATATGTCCTTACCAGCAATGTTTTTTACTATAAAGAACAATGCTTTTGGCAAACCAAAGGGACAGCTATGGGGGCATCCTTTGCCCCCATATATGCTGATCTCTTTATGGCGTTTGTTGAGAAACATATAATCTATGATGAACAGAGGAACACATTCTTGACAGAAATTGATATATGGAGACGGTATCTTGATGATGTTTGGTTGGTATGGAGGGGGGATAAAAGTTCGCTATTGGATTTTGTAACATATTTAAACAACAATGTTTGGGGCTTGCATTTCACCATTAACTATGACAAGGAAACTATTACATTTTTGGATGTCTTAATCCAGAGGGCACCTGATCATACATTATCCACTGAGATATACAGGAAGTTTCCAGAATACAACACAATTCTGCATGCCTCCAGTTACCATCCACCCCACATAGCACGCAACATTCCCAAGTCACAATTCATACGTGCTAAACGTATTTGTTCAGAGGAAAGTACTTATTTGAAACATAAATCAGATATAACCAACAGATTCAGATCTCGTGGTTATAAAAGTGGCAATATTACCATGGCCAGTAACAGGGTCAGCTCTTCGAACAGAAGTGATTTATTAACATACAAGACACATACCAACTCATCTGGTCACCCTCTTAGATTTACAACTACATTTGCTCGCAACTCTACTCGCCTTATTCAAAGTGTAAGGAGACATTGGAATATCTTACAAAGTGACATGGAGATCAACAGCATTATACCTGACAATTGTCTTTTTTCCTATAGGAAAGGGAAGAACCTTAACTCTTTCTTTAATCATTACAAACACAGGGATAACAAACCACATGATTTGATACAAACGACATTGACAGGAGAACCACTACAGGGCTGTTTTCCATGTGGACATTGTAACAATTGCAAACACATTTATAAGTCTAAACAATTCTCCAGTCGGAATTGTTCACAAGTTTTTGACTTGAGATTTTTTTTCCAACTGTTCTAGTGACTGGATTATTTATTTAGCTTCTTGCAATTGTGGTGCTTTCTATGTTGGACAAACGTCCAGACCTCTTAGAATTCGCATCTCTGAGCACCTAAGTAATATTAAACAAAAAAAGATACACAATGCTCTCTATAAACACACATTAGCACATTCTACCAGCAAGTTTAACCTTATTATCATTGACATGATTTTAGGGAATAGGGCGAATAAATCTCAATGGCATTCCATACTAAATGCAAAAGAAAAGAAATGGATAATTAGACTGGGTGGGTTGTTCCCACCTGGACTCAATGAACATCTATAATTTTCAGCCAATAGGATTTTTGCTATCTGTATATATATGCAGCTATTGTATTTCACAAATTTTCTTGTTCACTGAAGAAGGCTGTGCTTTGCCAGCCGAAACCGGTTTGTTTGTTTTTTCACAATATGCTGTGATTTTGTTTAATACAACTTTTTATACAGTCACCGTTTGCTGGCTCTGATTTTTTGTTCCTGAGTGTTGGTGTTTCTTGAGCCTTGCAGTTGCTGCCGTGCAGGAGGTTTCTTTTTTCATGTTGCAAGTCTATGAAAATGCCAACACAGTACTACCTCACATGCAAAAGGTGTGAGTAATTCCAGATTAGAACCATCAGCACCATCACCCATGCTAGTTTCCCTAGTCCACTGAGCCACTCAGATCACCAGACAGAGAGGAGTCATTCATCACACAATCAACAACATAAATATGCACATTGATATATTATAGTAATCCTTACAATTAGTGTGTAGCTTAGAAAATTACCTTGTGAATGCAGCAGTTGAGAGACCTGTCTCTGCATGATGCAAGCTGTACACAACCAATACATAGATAAGTACAGGTTCTGTGAGTTGCCTGACATCAACATGTTTATTAAATGTATGTGAGTAGGAGTAAGATGTCAGTCTGTAGGGTGCTAGGCTATCAGTGAATGTACTATGTGTTGTCTCTTACCCAATGCCAAGGCATACTGAGCATGCCTATTCCTGCCTATACAGTCCTCATCAGTGGGCTCGTCCTCTGAGCCCTCCTGTGACTGTGGCTGTGGTGACCTAGGCAATGGTGGGGGCTGCGTATCCCTTCCCTTTGCTGATCCTGCTGCAGCTGTTTCCACAGGATCATATTGTGTAGCATGGCATATACTGTGGACATATGTGCACATGTGGGTAGAGAGTATTGCAGGGCTCCACGAGATATATTGAGACACGAGAATTGTGACTTCAGCAGCCCAAACACACTCTCTATGATGTTCCTAGTTTATGTGTGTGTCTCATTATGGTATTCTTCCATGGGTGTGTATGCATTTCTGATGGGCGTCATCATCCATGGTTCCAGAGCATAGCCAGCATCCCCCAGTAAATGGCCATGTGGGATGTCCCCCCTAGCAAACCTCTGGTACAGCTGTGATGCATGCCAGATCTGGGAGTCATGATAACTGCCCGGGCTGCCAGCACACACATTCATGATAATGCTCTGGGCATTGCACACGACGTGGCAGTTGATGGAGTGGTACCCCTTGTGGTTGATGTAGATTCTACCCTCCTCACCGGGTAGTGCCTTGATGTGTACATGAGTGCAATCTAAGTCACCCAAGTGTTACATATTGCTGGCCCTCATCACCTCAGGGGTGAAGGGAAAATATATGTGCTCACTTGCATGTGGTAGCATGGCATCCTGGAACTGGTGGAGTACCCTAGATGCTGATGTCTGTGAGACCCCCCCCCATCATGTCCCCAGTTGGACTTTGGAAGGTAACTGTGGCTATTATCCTAAGGGGTACACATACCTTTGTTTCCACTGGGATGGTTTCCCCTCTGTTGCCTCAGGGTCTGTGTTGAGGGTGGCAGAGCTCAGTGAGTTCTTGTAGTATGCCCTTGTCTACCCTGTAGCCCTCTACAGTCTCCAGCCCATGTAGCTCCTGGAAGGTTACCCTGGGCCTGAGCACTCTTCTCCTTCCCTACCTAGGCCTATTGCAAGCAGCACTAGCAGCAGCATTGACTTTGGCATCTAGAACATACAGATGTAGCAGACCTGCAGAAGCCCCTAGCATTCTTTCAGTTAAAATTCCCATGTCTGTACTTTAGTGGTGCAGGGTATAGGTGAAATATTAGAATATAGGGTGTATGCATACTTTATAGTGTTCTACTGTAGGTGCTGATTGTGTGATTGGCTACCTGTGATGCATTCTACCTGCCTAGTATATCATTAACATCATTTCCTGGTCCTAGTTTAAGTTAAACAAGTGTCACAACTAATTACTACATCATTGCTTTTTAGATACTCTCAGCAATGTGGCTCACCAGGCAAACACACAGAAACATGTGCTGCAAAGGTAAACAAAACTCAACAGTCACTTTACACACCCCCTGAAAGGTCACGCTCAGCACTGTGGCATGCCATGCAAACATGTGGAAACAAGCACCCCTAAGGTAAATAAAGCTTAACAGCCAGTGTATACCCCCCCCATGCTGAGCACAGCACTGCAACATGCAAACAGGCATGGCTGAGCTGTAATGAGCTTACAAGTCCTCAGACACACCTCCTGCTGATGTCAGCTACCTGTTATGTGGACACAGAAATGGTTCTCTGCCTACACAGAAGGGATGTGCAGACATGGATACCTTTTCGTGCTCTTCAGTAACCCCACCTCATTTGCATGGGGATCTATGCACACAACCAGGAAACTATATGGTTCCAGGCCCTACCTCCTTAGCAACAGCACTATTCCACCATTGTAGATACTTCATGAGGGGTCCTATAATAAATTTATGTCACATCCTATTAAATGTGTTTTTTCCACTCTTTTTTAAATTTTTTTTCATAAAAGCATCTTTGTGCACTGTGGCACACTGTGCAAACATGCCCAGATCATTAAAAAATATAAAATTATTTTCACATATTTCCCTTATGTTTTTGGACACAATGTGGATAGCTTTTCTCATATCTGTATGTGCTGTGCTATTTCTGTCCATCTACCTATGTTTTTACAGCCCCTGTTGTCTGTTTGAAATCCTGTGCAGGGAATTTTTCCTTGTACACTATGGACACAGACACTGGGTCTGCAAGGCTGCCTATCTGCTTGCTAGGTCACTCTACTGGCCTCATTTGCATGAGATTCAACTCTTTATGAGGTGATTTGCATGCCACATAATTTCCGATGTTGGCGTGCTCATGCGCGCTGCTCAGCAGTGCTTACTGGATTGGAAACCTTCTTACTTTCATGTAAGTAGTGTGCCATGATGCCTACATGGTAAAAAAGACTGTGTAGGCTTTATTAAATCCCCCCCATCATGCATACTTAGTGTACACAGTGTATGTGTTATTGAATCTGGCCTACTGTGTTTACTCTGACGTATAAAATCCAGTTTAAGACCTAGAGATGAAATAATACTACGACTATAAAAAGAGATTGTGTTGAAAGGTTTACCTTTTACACTTCTTTATTATCACATATGGCTCCAGAGATATGCACATTTGTTTGAAATGAGAAGGTATATTTAGTTTCTATCAAAAAGCTTAGTCTCTGCCCATTGGAAGTTGCAGTGGAAAATTCCAGATCTCCATTGGAGGTAATGAGTTAAACAGAGGTTCTAGTAGGCATGACAGGTCATGTTTTATGCTATTCAAGTGGCATGAATCATTTTCAGATGATATAATAATGACAATTGGTCTTGATTCAGATATGCAAAAGTAACATTTAAAAAAAGAAAGCCACATCACCAAGAAAATATCAACTCAAGACAGGAATGTAATATAAAGGAACTAGAGTCAGAAGGAGTGTACAAATATATGGGAATAAAACATGAACAAATAAGAATAAGGATCAGTAAGGAAGGCTTCAGAAGACTAAAACTAATACTGAAAACTGCCTTAGCTTCTAGGAATAAAGTTCAGCCATTAAATTAGTATGCTCTTCCTGTTCTAACTACACCTTTGAGGTGATTGATTGGCCCCAAAAAAGTGATGAATCGGTTTGACATGAAAATAAGAAAAATGCTTCATGCTTATCAAATTATATATAAAAATGAGTGTATACAAAGATTATATATCCCTCACTCTGAAGGAAGTATGGGCCTCCTCGAAATCACTGCATGTATAGATATGCAGTAGTGGGATTGCATACATAGTTGCTGACCTGATCAGATCCAAATATATCAAAACTTTTGAAACATGAGGCAAAGAAGTCTAAGATGACATTTTTGCTTAGTTTAGCACAAACATTTAAGAATAAAGGGGAAATGGAAATCAAACCAGAAGGAAAAAAAATAAAAAAATCAGACAGCAACTGAAAGTGCCAAAAAACAAAATAAAGAATACAAGGATAGTAGACAACATAGACATTGGTTTACTTAGTCTATTGAAAATGCTGGAGAAACAGACAAATGTAGGTTTTATAAAAAGAACACGAAACAGTTGCACATCTTGTTGCTGGGTGTAATGCACTCATGGCAGGGGGCCTATATACTTAAAGGCACAATACTCTGGCAACACTGTTGCATTGGAGATTATGCAAATACTACAATACAGAAGTAGCTGAGAAGCATTGGAAACATGAACTGCAAAGCATTACAGAGAATGATGAAGGTTATATCACATGGAATCAACCATTCCAACAGTTCAAAAATAGATCCATAAAAGCCATACATAATAAGCCATTAAATAAAGACAAAAGTAGTATTAATCATTGAAATTGCTACACCTAGTCATTACAGTGTTATGAATGGACAGACACAAAGTCATAAAATACCAGGATTTGCACACAAAAATGAGAGCTAAGTGGGTGAAAGATACCCAGACAGTTCTAATAGTAGTAGGAGCAATGGGTCTAATAAAAACACATTTACAATTGTCCTTAACTATGCTACCAGTATGTATAACCCCATATGAATTACTGAAGGTGGCATTTCTGGGCACATTGCAGCTGCTATGAAGAGCACTATTAGCTAACATCAAAGACTGAAACAATATTAAGTTCAGGAACTCTAATCATTCCCTGACTTAGGAATGCAGGACCATTCCCATCATGGTATGCATCACTCTTCCTATGTGCATTAAGAAGATGCTGAGGCTTGGGTGTTCATTTAAGTAGTTTATTGTATACAAATACATCAGGATGGATAGCAGGAACATTAAACTTAAATGGACTATCGCCCCATAAGCCTGACTAGCTTAGTCTGCAAGGCTATGGAGAGGATCATCATGGAGCTCTTAAACAAAGACATTGGGGACCTACAGACACTAGATCCTACCCAGTTTGGCTTTGTCAAGGGCAGATCCTGCCTTTTGAACCTGGTTGACTTCTTCGAAACAGTCACCAAAGCCATAGATGAAGGGAAGGTAGTCCACACAGCCTATCTGGACCTTGCAAAGGCATTTGACACAATACCCCACTCGGGCATCATAGATAAGCTATCCAGCTTAAATATAAACCCCTATGTCACAAGATGGGTCGCAAACTGGCTCAAAGACAGAACCCATAGAGTGAGAGTTGCTAGAGCCATGTCAGACTCGAAACTGGTCACAAGTGGCGTCCCACAGGGTTCTGTCCTGGGACCACTCTTGTTCGGTATATACTTTTCTGAGGTACAGGCAAACATGGGAGGACTATGGCTCACCAAGTTCGCAGATGACTGCAAACTGGGTGCCATAATCGACTCTCCAGCTGACACAAACATCCTTCAAAAAGGTCTCACAGAGACAGATAACTGGTGCCACCACCATGGTTTAAAGCTAAATGCCAAAAAATGTATAGTCATACCCTTTGGAAAAAACAATGTGCCCACAAATTACCACATAGGTGGAAACCCATTAAGTACAGAGAAAGTTATTAGGGACCTGGGGACCCAAGTTGATAGCAATCTCTCCTTTGAAAACCACATTGCCAAAGTGGTTAGCAAGACCTTCTACATAGCCCACCTCATCACAAAGGGTTTCACATCTAGATCAAGAGAGGTAATCGTGCCCCTTTATTCATCCCTCATCAGGCCCATCATAGAATACAATGCCCCTTTTGGGATGTACCTTACCCGACACCTGCAGCAATTAGAAAGACCCCAAAAGTATCTCACCAAGAGGATCAAGGGTCTCAAACAGATGTCATATGCTGCTCGGTTAAAAAAACTCCAGCTCTACTCAGTTGCATACCACCTACTTCGAGGTGATCTATGCGTGACATACAAAGCTATGTCAAATCCAGAATTAATGGACATGCTCCACCTCAGTAAATCGAAATCCCTTAGAGCCACACACTCGAGGGACTTGAACCTCAGCACAGAAATAAATAGAACTTGCTGGAGGGACAGGTTCATAACCCAGAGGCTCCCTTCACTCTGGAATAGAATTCCAGTTCATGTGAGGCAGAGCACCTCACTGAATCTCTTCAAGAAGAATCTCGATAGGTGGATGGGGGATCGTAGGTTTGTCCCAGGGATTACTCCTGTGTCACTATTAGACAGAGGCACAGTAAACTAAACCTTAAAAAGGGCACAGTATACTCAAATCAAGGGGTGGCGTAAGCCATACAGAATTGGGCTAGGCTTATAATTGCCCCAGGGCAGATAGCCTAGTATGCACCTATGAACTTATCTAACTGACTGACTACATACTTACATGCTCTCACTCTGGCTGCTCACACAAAATAGCACTGTAGCTTGCACATGCTCAGTACTTATATGCATGTTCAAATTCACTGGAAATCTTCTTAAAGTATATCACACACACTAATCTACATCCTCCTGAGCTGTCTCATATAAACAATGACATTTCAATAGGCATGCAATTACACAGACACTGTTTGTTTGTTTGTCTTTTCGGCTTTTCCCGGTTAGGGGTTGCCACAGCGGAACTCCGGTCCGCTAATGATTGGAAGAAGATTTTTATGGTGCCGAGTTGCCAGCCCGACACCCAACCTTCAGCGAAGGCACGCCCATTCATGCATGTCTTTTGGAGACCACTCGACCGCGGGGAGGACATGCAGACTCCACAGTGTCTGTGTAATGCAATTACACAGACACTAATAAATAAAAACAACACTCATGTCAATGTTGCAGTGTATCTGGAAGTAGGTTTCAAGATGCAACTTGATCTCATGATATAATAGTTAGGACTGGGTTTATCAACAGGGACAATCACTGGGGAATGTTCTGCTTGAGGAGTTTCAGGGATTTTCTCAGGAAGGGGAGTTTTTGACCGAATGCCCTCTGGAACAGGAACATTGGACAAGTCACTCTGAGAACTAGAGTCTTTGTCACAGGCAAGATACTGTAATGCTGGTTCAGACACTTATTACAAATGCTTCTGATTTCATCTGACTTCCACTCCTTGTGATTCCACAATGTACGATCTCAATTCTTGACAGAAACTTTTCACCAATCCAATGCAATCAAAACCTTTTGATGTCTGCATCCTCACTATCTCCCCTTTTTTCAATGAACTGATCTGTTTGCTGATTTTACCATAGCAAGACTTCTGGGACAAATGCTTTTTCAACAGTTGGGCTTTTACTGCTTTGTTGTTTTTAGTACATGGAACCAATAAAGCATTGCTGATGGGTACTGTGGTTCTGGTTTGTCTCGACATAGGTCTCTAGGCAGGTGAACCAAGATAATTATCTATGATGAGGAATATTTCTATGATTTAACAAGTTTAGAAAAACATCAGTATTGTCACATCTGGATTTCTCCAACAACTTTTTGCACTTTGAACAGCACATTCAGCCAAGCCATTTGGCTGAGGGTATTCAGGACTACTCATAATATGGACAAAGTCCCACACTTCTGCAAATCTCTTGAACTGCTAACTAGTAAATTGTGCATCATTGCCAGAAATAACTCTGTGCAGACTACCATGGTTAGAAAAATGTTTCAACTTAGTAATGGCAGTATTGGAAGTGCGGCTGGGAAATAGGTAAATCTTGAACCAAATTGAATACGAGTCTACTAACACCAAATAATGTTGACTATTCCACTCAATGATATCTGTAGCTTCTGTCGACCAAGGTAGTTCAGGAATCTGGCTTAACTGAAGTGGTTCTTTCTGTTGTTGGGGCTTTGTACTATTACATAGAGAACAAGATGAAAGTTCTTTCTCAATATCTCTTGACATAGAAGGCCAAAATACTAGAATTCTCACCCTTCTTTTGGTAGAATTAGTTCCTGGGTAGACATGACGCAAGATCTTAATGTACTCTTGTTGCAAGGCCTTTGGAACAATCACTTTAGAACCTTTCATGATAATACCATTGTTTGACAAAATCTCATCTCTATATGGAAAATATGGTGCACTTCTACTGGTAAACTTGATTGCTTTGAAGGCCATCCATAACTGATAAAGTGGTCAAGTTTCTGGAGCATTGGATATGAAGCTGTGTGAGTTCTGAGCTCATCAAGATGTGTGAAAGAAAGATTTCTCATGTCCATGACTTCATAATCAATTTGCTCATTGTTATGCTGTTCTGTGGTTTTTCTAGATGATCTGGATAAGGTATCGGCAAGATAAAAGAAGTTTGCCTTTTGTGTAAACAAGATTGAAATTGTAATTTTGCAATTTGAGCATCATATGTTGCAATCTTGCTGGAACTGTATGCATAGGCTTTCTAAAAATAGTGACTAGAGATGGGTGGTCAGTTTCAATCTGGATAAGTCAACCATAAATATAATTATGAAACTTCGAACATGCAAACACAATTTGCCAAAAGCTCTTTCTCAATCTGGGCATATTACATCTCAGTTTGGGTAAGAGTTCTCAATGCATAGGCTGCTGGTGTACCCTTTTGAAGAATGACTGCACCTAGATCAAACATAGAAGCATCACAGGAAGGAGGAATCATTTTGTGAACATTATAGTTGCTGAGAGTTGGTGGGTTGGCAATTTTCTACTTCAGGACATCAAATACTCTTTGGTGCTGTTCTGACCATGACCAAATTACATCTTTGTGTGTCAGCTCTCTTATTGCTGAAAGTTGACTTAAACCTGGAATGAACTTGCCCAGATAGTTGACCATACCAAGAAAATGTTGTAGGGCTTGCACATTATTTACAGCTGGCATCTCGAGAATTGCTGTTTGCTTGGAAGGATCTGGTCATAAGTCTGAACTGGTAAACATGTGACCAACATAAGTAACTTCTCATAGCCTGAATTTGCACTTCTGAGGATTCAGCTTAAGATTCACTTGACATGCTCTTTTCAGACCTTTCTTGAGATTTCTATAATGTTTGGCTTCACCATTGCCTCCTACTAGAATAACATCTATTATAATAACACATGGATATCCAGAAATAAAATTGCTCCATTGCACGCTGAAATACTTCACTGGCAGAATTTATTCCAGATGGCATTCTTAGAAATCTGTATCTTCCAAATGGTATACCAAATGTGATTAACAATGAAGATTTTCGGTCAAACAAAATTTGCATCTAAGACAGAAAAAACAGTGGCATTTGGCATGAGGACAGCAACCTCTTCAACTGTGCACATTGGATGACGAGACCTTTTTAATGCTTTGTTCAGATCTCTTGGCTCAATGCATATTATGATACTGTCTGAGTTTTTCTTATGAGCTACCATGGAAGGTACCCTTTCCATAGTTTTTACTACTGAACAAATTACTCCTAGCTGAATCATTTTGTCTAGCTCGGCTTTGACTCTGTTCTGCACAGCTACTGGAACTTTCCATGCTGGTCTGACAAATGAGCTGACTTCTGGGTCTAACTTCAAAGAGTACACAACTGGTAGTTTGCCTAGTTTGTCTTTAAAAATATCAGCATACTCAGAAAAATAGTTTGGGTGAAATTTGAGCTGCTGTCATGCAGGTTACATGGTGAACTTCTTCATTAAGTGAAAGCAGTCCATTTTCAAAGTGTCTCCGAGGCCTAATAATGACTGCACGTGTCTCTTGACTAGGAAAATTTGCAACTCATAGCTGTTCCCAGCAGAATAATATGAAAGCACTACTGAGCCTTCGGTCTGAATCTCTTCACCACCATAAGCAACAAGCTTCGTACACTTTGTCAAATCAAGTTGTTCTAAAACTTTTATTCTAACAAATGCTTTTGCTGACATAACATTGCACTTTGAACCATTATCTGCTTTCAACTCTATGGGAATTCCATTAATCCAAACAGTATACAAGATCTCATTCTTTTCCCACAAATCCACTCCATTGATTGTTTCACCAAGCACAGATGCACCATCAACATAAAATTGGGGTAGCAGCTCTCTAATCAATCAAATTGCCTCCTGGAATGCCAATTTTTAATAAAAGAATGTGCCTTATTTGATTTACAAAACCTTTTAAAATTATTCCACTTATTGCAAGAATGGCACTGCTGACCAAGCTAAGCACTTTTTGGCTTGTGATTTCCACCACGATTACAACAGTTGGCTATGAAACTGAATGGGGGCACATGTTTTGACTTTCCTGATTCACCCTTGTGCTTCACTGCCCTGGACTTTGTTGGAAAGACTCGGGGTCCCCAGGGACTGTTACAGGACATGTAGTAGCTGCCATGTGCTTGGGCCTGTTTCTTTTAACCATGTTCTGCATACTATCAACATGAGCTTTGTCACTGTGCCTTCCACTGCTATTCTCATTTGCAAGCACACTTGTGTGCTTTTCTGTAAGCTCGTATATCTGACAAATCTCAATGGCATTATTTAAAGTTGAATCACTGTCTTGAAGCAATTTTTTTCTCACCGTGTCATTATTAATATCACACACAAGCCTGTCATCTATCAGCTCATCTCTTAAATCACCAAATCTGCATGTTTGAGCCTTATTCCTCAAGTCAGTTATATATGGTGCAAAAATTTCACCAGGCATTTGATCCCTTGTGTAACTTTGCCTTCCATTGTAACATTTGGTTGGGGGTTACACATTTCTCTAAATTTACTTTTTAAGCCCTTTGGGTCTTCCCTTGTTTCAGCTGATATCACTATATGGTGGTATCCCCCCTCCCCTGCAAACACAGATGGTGCATACACAAATGAGCGTGCTCTTTCAGTGGCTTCTGAACCAGCAAAATTAAGCAAAATAAATGCTTTTGTATATGTGTCTCTGTCAGAAAAAACAGCCTGTATGAAAATATCATATTCCTGCTCAAACATTCACCAATTTTCTGCAATATTATCAACCACAAGAAAACCTTCTGTCATGCCCACAGATTATAATAAAACACAATGCAAAATTGGCCCTTATAATTATGTACAAAGATTCACACACACCAAGTACTTGCAATAATATTCAAATGCACAATAAACTCTTGGAAATACTGTACTCTGCAAAATATGCCTTAAAATACCTGTACTTTGCGAAATATTCTTTGAAATGACTATACTTTGCGAAATAACTGCACTGTAATACTGCACACAATTGCAAACACTTTGCACACCAGATATTTTGAATAGCTTCAGTTAATACAAAAAAGTAGCACATAGCAAAGAAATATGGTCATTTTCCCTTTTTTATACATTTTATGCAATTTGGATATTGTTTCAAACATTTTCATAATTATTTCAAATGTTTTTATCAATATGTCACAGTTTTTGACATTTCGTTTAGTAAGAAATTTGTTTTGAACATTCTGAGTGCTTCATTTTATATTTATAGCAAAATAAATCATTTAATCAAGTTTTAGTACCCAGAATTTGTTTCTGACCTGTTTTGTGAGTGGTTTGAGCAGTAGGGATGATCCACTTCTATATATTTCTCTAACTTTAACTGGTTGCCTCATGGCAGTAACTCTGGATACCATTCTGACACCATGTAGCTCTTATGTGCATTAAGAAGACGTTGAGGCTTGGCTGTTCATTTAAGTAGTTTATTACATACAAATACATCAGGATGGATGGCAGTAACATTAAACTTGAACTGCCTAACTAACTGACTGATTGACTAAATACTTGCATGCTCTCACTTTGGCTGCTCACTCAAAATTGGAACTCTTGCTTGCACATGCTCAGTACTTAAATGCATGTGCTGACTCACTGGAAAGCTTCTTAGAGCTATATCACACACACACTGAGCTACAGCATGAGAAGCCCAAATCACTCAGAGAAATTAACTAAGTCATTCTGGGTTATTTCCAGGGCCCTTCAAAGTACTGTTCTTGGCCTTAGAGAGTGCAATGTGGACCTGAAACCTAGTGGTAGTTCATAGAGAAGTGGTGTAGGTTGTTTCCTTTGAATGATTTTCCTGATTTTTAAAATGGTATGTGATTTTAAGCTATTATGTTTAAAAAAATACCATTCTATTTTCAGTACGTGCCTTGGAATCTTTTACATCTACCTGAGCTACCACCACCTAAAGCAGATGGCACCTTGGTTTGACATCTCCTCTGAAGGAAGCACACTCAGGACTGCAGTATCCCCCAGTACTATGCTTCAGTGTAAAAAAAAAAAGCCATTCACTTAGGGTGGGAAGAGATGACAAAACCCTTTAATCTTCCTTTGAGCAACTGACAGTAGTAAGATCAGTCAAAATATGGGATTTAAATTATTTCTTCATACACACACATATATATATATATATATATATATATATATATATATATATATATATATATATATATATATACACATACCTGTATATAGATTTATACACTTATATATATATATATATATATATATATATACATATATATATATATATGTATATATATATATATATATATATATATATATATATATATATTGCAAAGACCTGCATCTGGAGCATTTCTCCCTGGGCCTCTGCTGAAAATTGGCTTCATTCCAAGTCGGACTTTCCCGGTTAACAAATGCTAAATAAATAATATATATATATATATATATATATATATATATATATATATATATATATATATACATACACACACACACACACACACACACACACATATATATATATATATATATAGAGAGAGAGAGAGAGAGAGAGAGAGGAAGGGGGATGCTTATATACTTATATAATATTTATTTAGGGGAGAGCAGAGTATTAGTGATAGTGGTAAAAGAGAACACAGAAGGATGATACAGGGAGGACAGCAAACCTAAAATGGTGGGATACCAAGTAAAAGTGTCAAAAAGGGCAGAATGTTGGGGGATGGTGAAGTGAAACAAAGGTACAATAATGCCAAGAGGACCCCAAACAGAAACATAAAGAATATTATGGGACTCTTATTTCAGTGGCTATTAAAGAGATAAAAATAAGAGGTTTGAAATCTGAAGAAAAGATAGAGAGCAAGGGGTAGACACAAGTAGTACCATTCCAGGATAAAGGTAGAAACATGAACATGTAAGGGTGAGTGATAGAACAGGGAAGTACTATGCAGAAACATAAATAACAAAGGAGTTGAGATAATTAAATGAACAAAACCAATAGAAAATGAAGACAAGAGCAAAAAGTGGATATAGGAAGATGGAGAGTGTGATAGAAAGACAAATAAGTGGGAATGGAAAAATACCAAGAAGGCAGCATGATTTGGGATTAGCATTCAGAAACTAAAACATTGGGATGGGTAGACAAATCGGCTAAGAAGGAAGGCAATGGAGGACAGCCTTCAAACACATGGTGAGAGTAAGAGGAATGGGGAGAAGAAAGCATGGAAAAACAGGAGACTTAGATATACCAGCATGTAATGAGAGCAGAACGTTTAAACTCAGTGAAAAGGAAAATCATTTTCTAACACATTGCCAGGGAAGGAGGTAAAGCTGAAACTAAAAACTTCAGGGATGCTGGAGGTAATGGAGTACCAAATGATATGGCACACCACACTACAAGTAGAGGAAAGAAGATCAACACACTCATCATCAGGAATGGACTGGGTATACAATAGCACAAGCTAGCAAAGAGAGAAGAAGGCAAATGGACACTAAAAGGGAACAATGGAACATAGGGTACATCTATTGACTATTTTAATGGACACTAAAAGGGAACAATGGAACGTAGGGTACATCTATTGACTATTTTAATGGACACTAAAAGGGAACAATGGAATGTAGGGTACATCTATTGACTATTTTAATGGACACTAAAAGGGAACAATGGAGAGGGTACATCTATTGACTATTTTAATGGACACTAAAAGGGAACAATGGAACGAGGGTACATCTATTGACTATTTTAATGGACACTAAAAGGGAACAATGGAATGTAGGGTACATCTATTGACTATTTTAATGGACACTAAAAGGGAACAATGGAATGTAGGGTACATCTATTGACTATTTTAATGGACACTAAAAGGGAACAATGGAATGTAGGGTACATCTATTGACTATTTTAATGGACACTAAAAGGGAACAATGGAATGTAGGGTACATCTATTGACTATTTTAATGAGAGGAGGGTTTCTTCAGAAAATGTTTTAAAGTCTACAGAAATGGATTGAAGTGCAGAGATAATTGCAGGAGAATGACTTATAATGTTAGATTACTACTTAGACATGAAAAGGAATAGAAGAGAATACAACTGGGGAAACAAGAGAGAAGAAGTTAAAAAAATGGAAAAAGAAATGTTATTGGAATGTAACAGAAATTAGCAGTCTGAGGTGACATAGCATATTTTCCTGGAAAGAAAAAGATCACAGCAGTAGAATATACTTTTTCTTTGTGAGAAAAAATGTATGCAGGGGAAGGCAAGAATGTGGTGCTTGTAGTGAAGGGCATCTTGGACCATGCACTGGGGATCCTAAGAAAAGAGAGAGGAGAATTCAGTTTGCACTGCACAAGCTGGGTTTGAAACACAATGGTATATAGGAAGAAGAAAGCGCTGGGGAAATGAGGTGGAGGGCGGAATTGATTGTAATAGAAAATCAGACAAACCGAAAATACACAGGCAACATCAGGTGGACTAGAACTAAAGACTCAGCAAGGGATGATTAATGCAAGATTCATGAAGACACCTCAGAAAGCCGAGCACTTTAGAAGGGGAAATTAAAGCAATCACAAGGTAAGTAGACAAATGAATAATTTCAGAAGGCAGTTATGGAGAGAAGCACATGTTTAGTATGAGATGAAGGAGAACTGAGAACATGGCCATAGAAACAGAAATGGCTAACAGTAGGGACTTTTGGTGGAAAGAAAGGAAGATGAAACACATGGTTCTGTACAGCTGTAAAACATGGGGAAAGGGTGGACAGAGGACCAGAAGGAAACGGAAAATGAGAGAATGTTTTTTTTCAGAGATTTATATAGCCATACAGGATGTGAATGGGACAAGTGTTTGAAGGTTCCCAATGTCTTTGGTAATGAATTCCATAATGACGCACTCCATGGCCTTGCTGACCAGGCTAGTCAGGCTTATGGGGCGATAGTTACCAGAGTCAGTTGTGGCCCCTCCTTTGTGGAGAGGAATAACTGTTGCTGTGAGCCATTCTATGGGCATGTAGCCTGTGGAGAGGCTGAGGTTGAACAGCATGTTTAGGTGGGAGGTTGGTTCGTTCTGTAGTTCATGCAAGAAGCAGCCTGGGACACCATCTGGTCCCATTGACGCTGTGTTTTTGGCTTTTGAAAGGGCTGTTTTCACCTGTGCATCTGTGATTTTTGGGACACTACACTTTTCCAGTATTGTTGTGGGCCCTTTTGGAGGTGAGAGGGGGGTGAAGTTTGCACTGAATCTATCTGCCAGGATGTTGGCAATATCAGTACGTTCAGTATATTTTGTGCTATTTTGCACTAGTTCAGTGCATATCTGCGAGTTGCCACTTAGATTCTTAACATAGCTAAAGAAGGCTTTGTGGTTATCTTTTGAATCCCTGGCTATTTTTCTTTTGAAGTTAGCCTTGGATGATTTCATGAGGGACCTCAGTTTCTAACTGATACTGATCAGGGATGTCTTTCCTTCTTGGTTATTGCTTTTTTTCTGAACTAGTTTCCTCCTTCTATTGTATTACCTGTTTATTGCAGGGGTCCACCAAACTGGTTTCCTTCTCTTAGAGAAGTGAGTCTTGGATTTGCTAGGGATGGCATGATCCATGCATCCTTGTAGGTGGTCATAGAGTGCATTTGTAAAGGTTTCTGCATCTTGGGCAGCATTATCCTTTAGCGTGGGGGTTGTGAAACGTACCACCTCTGTCTTAAGTAAGGTAAAGTTTGCTTTAGAAAAGTTTTTTACTGTGGTTTCCTTAGTTGGGGGTGGTGGTGAGGTGTGGACAACCAGAGTGATTAGTTTATGGTCTGATCTAACCAGTGACGAGTTGACCTCCGGTGTGGAACACCTGTCGCCCATGTTGGTGATGACCAGGTCCAATATGTCTTCACCTCTGGTAGGGGAGTTTACCAGCTCATCCAGGGCATTTGAGTTGATGAATTTCAGAAAGAGCTGGGCCTGGGAATTTGTACTCAAGTAGTCTTCCCAGTGAATGGTAGGATAATTGAAATCGCCCAATATCAGGGTGTTTGGTAGGACCTTCATGTTTTCCAGTGTCTCCAGAAAGGTGGGGTGATGGTCCTGGGTCATGGAGGGTGATCTGTAGCAGGCCACAATTTTCATTGCAGATTTGCCCGATGTTAGTTACACATGGATGATCTCAGAGGTATCATGCTGCGCCACTAACCTGGAGGTGTAGGTATCCTTGATGAATATGGATACACCCCTTCCTTTTGTGTTTTGGTCCATGTTCTGTGGCTGAAATGTGTGGTATGAGTTGTAGCCCAGTAGTGTTGGGGTGCTCTCTGAAGCCTTGAACCAGGTTTCAGTTACTGCACAGATGTCGACGTTTTCCACATTGAGTAGTGCTTCGAGCGCTTGCATTTTGAGATTTAAACTCCAGGCATTGAGTAGCATAACCCTCAGTTTTTTGTTAATTATGCTGTGTACGGAGGTGGGTTTGACTTTTGAGCCTTGTCTAAAAAAGGCACTATGGGGGCAGCAAGAGCCTTGGCCAGTATTCAAAAGCCTAGGGATGACAGGTGCAAGCCGTCTCTTGTGAAGCAACGCGGCTTGTCGAGCATGTCGTCCCAGGCTGACAGACACCGGATCCCCTTTGAATGACAGCAGAAGCTTAGCCAATTGTTGAAATTGATCATTTTTTCTTTATACAGATGTATCATTCTTGGTGAGGCCAGGATGCTACTCAGGGTCAGGGTCATACCAGCCTGGAAATCTGAGAGCTGACATTTACTTAAAAAATATATAACAACAAGAAATGAGAACACCAAAACTATTGGATATTAAATATACCTCCAAATAAAAAGAACATACCTTCCCAATTTTTATTAAGACCTGGTTTGTACATAGCACCTAAATTAATAATACACAATCTTTCTTTCTGATCTAGAATTTTGTGTTTGGATAAACTAGATAACCCTTCACCTACTACCAATAAAGATAACATTTGTCGAATATTATTCAATTTGGTGCTTATATAAAGCACTTCTGGGGCGTTTACAATTAATGTCACTCAAATGAACTGCTATCCTTTGCTTAAAATGTCAAGAGGATGACCAACAAAGCTCCACACTGGCACACTGCCATATACACAACTCATTCCAAACTGCAGGCAATCAGATGTCTAATATCGAACACCTTAGAAGTATTAATAGATGTAAAAGATTTAGTTCTGGGAATAACCTTGCAATATACACAATTACCACAGTGTGTACACCCATGAGGCAAATCCATCTTAAATTTACATTTGTTAACAGTATGCTTAAATCCTGAAAGGTATTCATCAATGTTTCTACCTCTTTGCTACCCAAAATGGCAAAAATTCACCCTAGCTTTGCTCAAAAAATCCACCTGACTTTAAAAGGTACCACTATGTATTAATTATCTCACAGATTTGTAATCTGTTAGTACCATAGGTCATTATTAATCTAGGTATAGGTGAAATCTAGTCAATACACGACCACTTTCAGTAGATTGGAATAGCTCATCCCTTGCTTTATTAGAAGCTAAAGTATGGACATGTTTTATATCGGCCTGGTTATGCCCTCTCTTAATGAATCTAGTCTCTATTTTGACAACTTCAGATTCAAACTCATTTGTTGAGCTGCAGATTTGCCTTCACTTCAAAAACTGAGCCTTCAATATGTTTTGAATAATATGACGAGGATGGCAACTCTTAGCAGCTAATACTAAATTCTTGTTAAATGGCTTCTGGTATAAATTTACGGCAACAGTACCATCAACAAGCTTTGTCACAGTCACATCAAGAAAGTCAATATTGAGCAAATCAATTTTACCCATAAAATCGAAATCAAAGATTTAGAATTCAAATACCTAACAAAATTCTTCCAAATGTCCAAATGGCCTGACCAAATGCACCAACAGTCATCCAGAAAATGACGCCACATGTTTAAGTATTTCTTAAATGGGTTATTTTCATTATAAATTAAATCAAATTCCAGGTACCCCAAAAATGGGTCAAATCTTGTACCCATTGCAGTACCTTTAACCTGCAAAAAGATGTCCTTCTTATAATAAAACACTGTGTTCAAGGACCATATCCAATAAATTTAACAAGAAATCAACATGCTGATCAGAGTATAATCCAGAAAAGTAAGCCAATATTTAATAGCCGGTATTCCTCCCTCATGTGGTATGCTTGTATATAAAGACTGAACATTCAGCGTACACAAATATGAATTATTGCGTATTTGTAAATCATTCGTAAAATTCAAAAATACAGTGGTATCTTTGATACAAGCCCTCACAAAATGCAATAAAGATTTTAACTGACCCTCAAGGTAAACTGACAAAGGTTCAGTAAGGGAGCCCTGTGCTATGATGATAGGTCTCCCAGGTGGATACCTGGTAGATTTATGTATCTTTGGTAAAATGTAAAACCATTGTGGTTTAGGGTGATCCACAGTCAGATGCTGCAACAAAGTATCTGATATAACACTACTGTTTTTTTCCTCAATCAAAAATCCATGCACAAACCTAGGATAAAAAGGCAGCCTATAGTAAGATTCATCATTCAACTGCCTGTTAACCTCCTTGTCATAATCAATAGAATCCCACAATATAATAGCACCACCTTTATGAGCTTTTACTACAACATTTTCATCATTAGCCAAATTATCCAAAGCCATTTTATGCTTTTTATCCAAATTATTATTATAGTTTTTAAAAAGAATATTTTGGCTAACATGTAATTCATGAATCACCTGCTGCTCAAATATTTTAACATCTGGATGATAAGGTGGCTGAAATACAAACTTTTTGAACGTAAATGACGTATCAGACATTTTCCAAATCCTGCTTATGACTATAGTAATACTTTAAATTTAAATTACAATAAAACCTTTTAAGATCCATAATAGTGGAATATTGAGAGCCAAAAAGAAGGTACAAAACCCAAACCTTTAATAAGTGTCTCAGTTTCATCATTTCATAATAAAATGGAAGTCAAACTGACAACTAAATTATTTATTTTGTCTACTTCATTAGCAGTCACATTCAAAATCACGTTTTGATCATGCTTCTGAATGTATTCTCTATTGTTTCATCTATGTTTCCTACACCCTTGTCTAAAGGCGCCCTAGATATTTTGTTCATTGGTGAGTTCACATCCACATTTTCAACATAATCTGTCTCAGTATCATTATTCAAATAATTTGAGTTAGAAAAGTCCGACGCACTAGTTCTGAATTACTAGCAGCAGTTAATTTCTTCAGTATAGAGCACCGTCTCTTCCTTTTCACTCCAAATTTCTTCTTATTACTCTTCTGTAAATCTAACTGCACATTTAGCTGCCTTCCAAGTAAACATTACATCATCCTGATAGTCCTTAAAATCCATGTTGTATTTTTTTAATCGTGCAGTCACATAAATCAGATTCAAATCCTTGCACATACTTAAGAAATTGCGAATACAAATTTCAAATTTTCATACTTGCTATGTTGAACATACAATGGTACAAAGTCAAAACTCTGGTCTAGCTTCTCATTTAGTGAAATAAACCGTTGGTCATAATACTCTTATTAATAGTTCAATAGACATTTTAGATGCAGTCCTTTGTATATTTCTCCATTTCTGCATGAAAAGCTTATTTTCTTTTCCTACAGCTGGCTTAACATAAACTGGTAGCCGCCGTCGGGCTATGTCAGTTTTTGTTATGTTCTTAAAAGTTTAGAACGCCAAACGTTAGCTCTTACCTTTCTCATCATCTCAGTGAGTGTCTTAAATTCCTTTTCATTGTCCATAGTTTGACAGACCCCACCATATATGACACTCATATATTGCCATGACAATACAAAAGGTTGTTCAAAAACAACTGTAAATCGCTTCCCTCGACCATCTCAACTTCTGCAAGTATTCCCAAGAAGTGACAAAAATGCAGGCATCAGGTCAGTACTCTAAGCAAATATTTCAACAGACCAACAGAAGGTGCATGACCCTTAAGCAAGCAGATGCATGGAATGTGATAAATGTTCAACAGCAGCAGCAGAAAAACAGCACTTTGATCTATAAAACATTCAATAAATGTAATTTATTAACTCAAAATGGAAAAATTAAGAAAAAATATGAAAGCAGTATGGCCAAGATCAAACGATCACAGGCTGGTTTTGCCCATTGGCATCATTAATGTGATACTGGAGCACAGATATCACAAATTTATAGCACCAATATATTTAAAGGTACAGTAACACTTTTAAACCAGACAAGTATAAAACAATAGGGACATGTAAAACTTTCAGGCTGTATTGAAAAAGCTAATTGTGCCCCCCCCCCCACACACACACACACACACACACATATATATATTTATATATATATATATATATATATATATATCTGTGTGTATGTTTATGTACATATATATATATATATATGTATGTATGTATGTATATATATATATATATATATATATATATATATATATATATATATATATATATATATATATCTGTGTGTATGTGTATGTATGTATATGCATACGTATATGTATATGTATGTATGTATATATATATATATATATATATATATATATATATATATATATATAGATATATATATATATATATATATATATATATATATATATATATATATCTATATATATATATGTGTTTACTATCAAAATAATGAATGAAGGTTTGGTGAACACGGGATGTCAAATTACATTTGGCTGAATCCCATATTGCTGACCTTCATGTTTGTGAGTGTCCGGCACAGCGAATGCCCTGTGCATCCGCACATATGTGGTTGACCTTACTATTAAAGATTGTGGTACAGTGTGGATCTGGAAATGTACCCTTTTCTCCACTGTAGTGAGATCTCAGAGTTGGAATATTTAATTTGCAGGGGGTGTGGGGGTGCTGGGGTGCTTGTCCCCCTGCAAAAACTTTAAATCACGTGAGGTGCAGTATGGAACTGCATTCAAAGGATGTCGACAAAGATCGAATTCCAAACCAGAAGCATCTTTTTGACATTCTGACCTCTTCTAAATTCAGAAATCACACATGAGTTGGACCTTTGAATGGAAATTATTCTTGCATTCAACTATTTTATCTCTCTCTCTCTCTCTCTATATATATATATATATATATATATATATATATATATATTTTTTTTTTTTTTTAATTATGGATTTGTTAACAGTGTAAGCCCACTGGAAGAAATGTTCCTTTTCAGGGGTGATCTAAGGCCACTGTCTGCTCAGATCACATATTCAGAGTCACATAGCAAGCAGGCAATTGGAGGTGGAAAGATTTAAAACCTGTACCCTTGAAAACAGGATGCAACTCACTAATAGCTCAGAACCTCAATCATCTGCACTAACAGCAATACCTAGTAACATTATGCCTTGAATTAGCATATATTGTTGTTCATCTTCATTCTCATATATCAGAACGAATGAGAATAATGTTTTTCAAATATCTGTGTCAAAATGATTACATCCCTAGATGGTACCATCCACTATAACTTCCTAATGTTTTCTGCTCATTTCTTCAGTGTTATAGAAGAATGTACCAATAACTACTCTGGGAAAAAAAACATTTTTTACTTAATGTCTTGAGCTTTAAGATTCATTAACTCATTTGGCCTTAATACAGCATATCTTACAAATGTATACCTTTCTTCCTTTTGAGAACACTTACTGTATTTCACTCTTGTGACACCATGACACATTTCTTTAAAAAATATGTGATATCAAAGATATATAACATTTTTTGCACGTGAATGTAAAAAAATAAATAAATAAATAAATTAGGAAAAGATAACAGGAACTTTAGATAAATTTGGAATTCATTACAGAAACCTTTCTATTTAAATGCTTTAAATGTGCAAAAATGTGAAATTTATGACAGACAGCTATGTAATCTAAATCTTTCTAAGTATGCCCACTAATAGAGTTTAACATAAAATAAATAAATACTGTTGCAGCATTTCTTCTGTTTCCTTCTAACAGTATCATGCAAATAAACAAATCATTTAGTTTTAGACTAACTCAATAAGGCCTTAGGTTCATTATTCAGGTTCATAGGTAAGTACTAGGCTAGCTGCCCTTGTGGGCCATTTTCCCCTCCATAGATGAGAGCCAAACCCCAGTACCCTGTTGCAAGGTACACAGCCTAACCATTATACCAACCTTTAACCTTGTTGCCTAAAACGTGAACTTTTACATTTAGTTTTATCTGGATTATATAATATGCAGCAATTTTTTTTACAAAATTGTATAGTTGCATTTTCTGCTCAAGAGCAAATAAAAAAATTGTAGGGTATGTTTATAAGATACAGTGTTATTGAGTATAAAGTAATATATCATATATTGTAAATTTTATTTACTTTATTTTTGTTGACCTTGTCTTTCACATGGTGATTAACAGCTCACATACAAAAGAGTTTTTTTTATAACAGTTCCTCAAACTTAGAAACTGCAAAACAAAATGGAATCATTGTTCATGTGCCCTGTCAGTAAAAGTTTCCAGCTCAGTCATTGTAATAACACAATGCATTTTGAATGAAAAACAACCATCAATGTAATTTCATCCATCTTATAGCACTGCAAACATGTAAGTAACTTTTGAAAAGCATTTATTCTTAAATGTATGCATCACATGTAAAGGACAACATGGATGATTTGTACCTACTGATTTCAGATATTAAAATTTTGGTTGAATTTCTATTTCTTAACATATAGCACAGACAATGAAAAAGTCATACATTTTGTTTCTAAGTGGTCATTAGAAAGTGTAACACATCTTAGTACTTCAATTTAAGCTTAAAACAGGCAATGTGTTATTCAATGGCATAACTAGAAATAATATTGTCATGTCATGGTTATTTTTAGCAATGCATATTTAAATTATACCTTATTAACAACACACATACAGCTGAATGTTTGTTAGTCTATAGAGAAATACAAATATACATACTGTGTTATTTGTAACTTTGCTTAATTAGACAAATGTCATCAGTAAAACAATGAATGACATACTGTAAGTCTAGGGAATCAGATAGTGATGACAACAATGCTAGTGAAATTACTTTCTGTGAGTGGATAAAAAGCTGGGCAAGCTAAAACATATGAAATGCATGCTGCATTTACGTTTTCATGAAAATAATAGATCACTTTCAACAAATGTTAATGATTTATATGATTATCATTTGGGAAAAAATAAACTATTGATATAGCGACTAGCATCATATTTTACCACAGGCAAAAGAAAGTTTAATGAGACTCAGGTACGTACACAAAGGTATCATCATTACTGCTCGAAGGCAAAATTTGCTTTATGAATTAACCAAGGGGTTGTCAGGAGGCAATACAGTTGACAATTTCTGACAGTTCTAAAGAAGCAAGCAGAAAGCAGACTTCTTTCTCCTGTGGTTGCAATAAAAGCACCATCTTACTCTCCATTCCTATTATCTATAGTCACAGATGTTAACTGTTTATTAAGTCGGTTATAGTTTCATGCTATATTTTGAATAAAACATTTTTAGCAAATCAACGCTGGACACAATGAATATTCCTTAAAGGAATATAAATATGCTGTTTAAATTTAGTGGAAATACTTAACTGAAAATGCAATTAACACATCCAATGTTCAAATGTATTTTAGAAGTATTGCACTCATGTTCAAGTAAGGAAAGTTTGGCTGTAAAGACAAGCTGACAAATTTCCCCCCTTCCAATTTAATGTCATATACTGCTTCACAAACAATTCATCATTTCTTTTGTAGGAAGTGAAGGAGATGTTTAACGAACTTCAGAAGCAAGGCCTTCTTCAAACTAACAGCAATATTGAACTTGTGAGTTTTCATACAGTTAAGTATAAAATATAAAATGCAACAGATTAATATCTTGGTGGTCTATCTGATTTCTAGACTACCACCAGAAATTTGGAAGCAATAACAGAATTAAAAGTAAAACTGAAACAAAAAGTTACATTAAGATTCTGATACTAAAGAGCTCCTTAATGGCATGTCACTAGTCCAGGGCATGCAATGTTGCAAGAAAATGTAAAAGAAGAAGTGTGTCTTCTATGTAAATAACTGCTATATACATATACTGTCAGTAATATTACACTATTTACATTCTGTAAGAGATAATAGGTGGAAACAGTAAAATCAAGATAAATGGCTAATTGTATTAAAATTATGAAACGATCATTGGTATGTGTGAGGTCAGCTTCTTGCACAGAAATACATGTACAACAACTGAAACTGTGACTCATGGGAATAGGCAGTGTGTTTCAGAAGGCATAGCAATCAGAAAGCAAGTGCAGTCTGGGAATAAATACTGTATAATGGACAGAGAGAAATGGTGATCATGCCAGAATCCAGGTAAAAAACAAAATAATTTATCCCATAAAAAATAGATATGTTCAGACAAAAAGATTTAATAGCTGTAGAAATTAACATTGCAGTACTGTAGTTTAAGAACCAACATAAAGTTTAATGTAAGAAAAATGAACAACTCCCATCTGGTTTTAAAACAATAACAATTTATGTTCCAGCATGTTTTTAACCTTTATCATCACAATGAAAGATTGTGATAACTGGAAATTGCCTTTTATGGGAATGTGGCTTATAAAAACTGCATAATCCAAACAACATTACGCCTCAGAAGCAGAAACTTAACCATAATAGTCATTACTTAGTAAAATATACTTTAATATGTATCCAACTTGCAGATAGATACCTGTGATGCATACTACATATAAGCTTCAACTGCAAGAAAACTAAAAGTATTTTGTTTACAAAAATGTGTCCAAGTTTGAACTGTATAGGATTTGAAAATGTAACTTTAAAAATGGCTATCATAGTCATTCTATTGTTCATTCTTTATTCAGTTAACATTAACATTCTATGTAAAATAGTCAAATATCGTGTGTGTGTGTGTGTGTGTGTGTGTGTGTGTGTGTGTGTGTGTGTGTGTGTGTGTGTGTGCCAGTGTAGAAGGATAAAGAATGTAAGTATGACTACTTAAATAATCTATAACCTACATGAAAATTGTTGCTATTGGAAAAGCTTGAGAACCATATCAGTAATTGTAAAATTTACCAAACAAAATTTGTAGTGCTGCAGTATTTCATTTAGTGGCAAATGCCAGCACAACATGTACTTTCATACTGGGATACTGGTACTGACTGCAGGAATTTTGGCATCATACTTCAATGATTCCATACATGTGGCAGCAGTAAAATAAAGTTAAACATAAGTGTACATATTATTAAGATCTGTACTTCAGCTACGACAAAGTGTTTTAAAAACTGATTATGTGATTTAAAAAAACAATCAAGTTAACCTGCAAGTAGTCCAGAATAGAATTTATATTCTTATCCCTTTGAAGAAAATCTTCTTGTCATGGAGCATGTTTGTTTTAATCCTGGGGACACAAAGAATGCCAAAATTAGTATATTTTTATTTAGTTAAAATAAGTTATTGATTGCTGAACTGATAATATGAAAGATACAGAACAATCAGCTGTATAACGAAAAAACATTTATATTTGCAATCATTGTTCATGTCAGTTTTCCATATACAATAAAACAAATAGTTTAGAAGCATTAAGGAAGGGTAGAAAACATGTGATATTTATGTACTGGGCAGGAAAGAAAGATAAATAAAAATTGACAATTCAATTTAACAAAATAAATAGCAATGGCACTGAACATCCTATTATCTGTTTAACAATCAGTGTTACTACTACTTATAATGTCTTAAATTGTGTTTTTTTAAATATAATATAATAACATTCTTCAGAAAACAAAGATATTAGGATGCACAATTGTTTTGTCTCTGCATTAATGCACATTATCTGTACAGTTATATGTATCTGATAAACCAGTATATGGTAACATCAACAAGTAAATGGATGGCCAAAGCATTAAACTCCTGCTTGTTCCAGAAGAATTGTTAAGAAATAATGGCTGAGATTTAAGGAAAATACAATAATAACAGTAGCTGGAACTCCAGCAATGTTTTTTTAATAAATCCTAGTGCACAGAATGTTTTTCCTTAGATGAGTTTACAGTTGGATTGTAAGATTTTATTCTTTGGATTATCTTCTTTATATTTTACTTTATGAAAATCCTTTCTTATTTCTGGCATTTCAGTTAGTATCAGTTCACTAGTCAGACATGTCATGTTGGGTATCAGTTGTGCCTGTGCTTTTATCAGTCACAAGGACTGCAGATGAGGTGGTCTGGTGCAGAGAACTCTGCTTCAGACACCGTTTGCATACATTTAATACATATCTAGTCTCAGAATTCTATACACTGAAAAAAATCTTTTAAAGGAAAAGATGGTTTATACAGTTCACTTCCTGCTATAATCAAGGTCTTTCTAACCTGATATCTGAAGGTCATGCTTCAGTGAATAATTCAGTATGTTAGTGAAACTGTGGCTGCAGAGAAAGTACTAATCTAAGACTGTAGCTGTGAATGATATTAAGAAACAATTGCAAAGAGTGACACATTTAATAGAGAAAGATTACTCCATGCTACATCTACTGAATTTGAATTGAATAATTTTGCTAGCATTTTATGAGATGCACTCTGTAAATTATGTGAAAATTCATGGTGTCACCATAGACTGGGGTGACAAATAAAGGTTTTATCAGGCATTTTATTGTGATTTTGTAGACTCCTTCACTCCTTCAAAGGACATTTTAAAGAAAGAGAAAAAAATGTTCTGTGTAGGACTTTATTAATTCAAACGAAGAAACCAGACAGGTAGTGAAAGGTAATTCTACAGAAAGATAAATAACAGTAGGCAATAGAAAGAGCTGCCATAATAAGGCTTCAAGATATAACCGAATTCCTTCTGGACTGTGACTGAGTTAGGTCATATATGTCCTCAATCTTTCAAGGGAAATTTAGTTGATCTAGCTGAGACAAGTCCGGAATTATGAGTAAATGCAAGTGTGAATAATGACAGGCCAGAGATTTTGGCCTTAATCACTAAACAGAATTTTAAGATGGGCCCAGTCTTGACAGCAGTCATTAATTTTAACTACGTGCTAGCATTAAACCTTACCATGAAACACATAACTAAGTAGAATTAATATGATTATCGCCTTGTGTGTGGACTACAACACAGCCTAAAATGTTTTTTTTTTCTTTGTAGAAGGGACATATTATTTGTTAATGAGCTTCTTGCTTTACCAGAAGGCTACAAGATAGGTCAGACCAATCTTTTTGGCTACTCTAGCCTTTTCACTGTAACATTTGTGATGGCATATAGTTTCTTTTCTTGCATCATTTTGCAGTAAGTCGATTAATTTTTGTTGAATAGTTCATGTAATTTTGGCACAGGGTACTTTAATCATTTATTTACACTGTTGTTTCTGTTCTTTCTTGGGATCTCAAAAGAATAGCACTAGTGATGTTTTCAGGATTGCTAAATGAAGTTAGAAGATATATTATAAACTGCATAATATTTAAAAAGGGATGATGCATGCAAAAATATTTATATAAACAGAGAAAAAATGTCCTGACAGATGATTTTACTGTGAGAAAAGCATATTTTGATAAATAGATAATCTTGTTGCTTATCATTAATGAGTAGTGGTAATAAATATTTTAACTATACATATTTGTTTGACAGATACATTACATTTTATGTATTCTTAAATGAAGATCTTAAGAAGATGAAACTGCATCTATTAAGACAGAGACATTGATTCTCATCAACACAAAAGTAGGATCATGGTGACATCTGGTGGGAAAAGGATAGAAATGAACAAAAAAGTAATTACACATTTGCTTTTGCTACTTGCTGTGAACAAAGAGTATTAAATATGCTGCCACAGGTAAATAGCTAGACCAAATGACAGACAGTTCATTCCAGTTAGACATCAACAGACAGTCCAAAGAAAGAGAAAGAATACAGCTAGATATAAAGATGGCTGGTTTGGCATGCAGGCTGCTAGAGTAACAAAGGGAGAGATGCTTGCAAATAAATACATACATACACAGATAGAATGATAGCTCACGAGCTTTCAGTTAGTCAGGCAGCAGGAAGAAGATGGATGGGTAAATACATGAAATCTGGACATGCAACAAATAGTAAATAAATAGTTTATTAATAAGTTTTGCTACATTAAAGTGTAAGAGCCATCAGGCCGATCAGCATTTCTAGATAGCACCACTGTCGGATGTATCTATCAGTACTACTGTATCCTTTACCAAAACTAGTAAACACACGTCATTCCCATTTATTAAAATGTGCAAGTGCAAATATGCTCAGGATATCGACATCTGCATCTATATATCTATCTATATCTATGTGTGTGTGTGTGTGTGTGTGTGTGTGTGTGTGTGTGTGTGTGTGTGTGTGTGTGTGTGTGTGTGTGTGTGTGTGTGTGTGTGGAGTTTTCGGAAAGTCAAACTTCACAAGTTTGAGAAAATATGATCAACTTTCCAAAAAGTTAAATTATTTGCATCAAGATCCTGGTGCAGACTTTGGTTGTTTTCTTAAGTTCAGCTTTTGGAAAGTTGATAATATGGTGTGGACTATATGAAGCTCGACTTTCCGAACAGTTAATCTTATGTTATAAATCTATGTGCATCATCTCTCTCTCTCTCTCTGTCTATATGTGTGTGTGTGTGTGTGTGTGTGTGTGTGTGTGTGTGTGTGTGTGTGTGTGTGTGTGTGTGTGTGTGTGTGTGTGTGTGTGTGTGTGTGTGTGTATGTGCTGGTGTGCATAGATATATGGATAGATATAGACAGATAGGTAGATATAGATAAATAGATAGCTAGATAGCTAGCTAGCTAGATAGATAGATAGACAGACAGATAGATAGACAGATAGATAGATAGATAGATAGATAGATAGATAGATAGATAGATAGATAGATAGATAGATACCTATGTTGGTCATCTGCATACATTGTAAAAGTGCTAAAAATGTGATACTACCCACTATCATCACATTTAGTCAATTAGTGCCACATGCACTTTATATATATATATATATATATATATATATATATATATATATATATATATGGGTCTACTTTAAAAGACCGAACGGAAAAGGAAGACTAAATGACCGACAGGTAAGTTTATCGAAAGGGTGATTTGCCGACAGCGGAAAGACCGACAAGGGTAATGTGTGATCGGGACTGGGTAAGTGTGCAACAGTGACAGAGTTAGGAGCATTCAGGTATATTGTGGGATTTTTAGGCTGTGGGAAAGGTGAGTGTGTTAGTTTCGGAGTTAGGGGTAATGTAAGTGTGTGATAGTGAGGGACTGTAGTTTAGGGGGTTAAGTGAGTTAGGTTCGGGTAGGGTGTGTGTGCGATAGTAGACGGGCTTTATGTTTTGGGTGGGTTAAGTGAGTTAGGGTTAGGTGCAGGTAGGTGAAGTGTCAGACCTTGGGGTTAGGTAAGTGAGTTAGGGTTAGTGCAGGTAGGGTGCTAGTGGCTATGTTATGTAGTGTAATGTGTTGTTTAGTAATGGTGTTCAGTGTTTTATGCTATGGTTTTGCGTCGTCTTTTTGTGTTGTCGGTTATCTGGTCTCGGTGATTTGTGTGTCGCCCTTTCAAAGTAGACCCATATATATATATATATATATATATATATATATATATATATATATATATATATATATATATATATTCTGCACACACACACACACACACACACACACACACACACACATAAAAGTTTTGCAGCATATTGTTGATCTTTGCATGTTCAAATGCTGGTTCGTCTTTAATTAATTAATTAAACTTTGAATTAAACACAGCAGGGTTTGTTCAGTTAACAGTATGAGTGAAGGGGAATTTATCATTAGCTTACACTGTTAAATTGTGAAGTGTAAGATATAGGGTTAGAGTCAAGGAAAGGGAGTGACATTTAAGTTTAGTGGGCAGGTAAGAAGTTTTAGGGTAAGCGAGCTGTAGGGAAGTCCTAAGGTTAAGGAGCAATCAGAAAATTGGGTTTATGGATCAGTTGGGAAGATTTATGATTAAGTAGCAATTGGAGAAATTTAGGTTTATAGACCACAGGGAAGCTTTAGGGCTAGAGAATGAACAGGAAGTTTAGGCTTAGGGAGAAGGATGAGAGTTTTTAATTTTAAGGATATTATACCTATTTATTCCAGGGTTTTCATTGACACAAATTCAACATCACTGGTCTCTAATTTCAAATCATAACAGTATCTTCGGTGCTGAATAAAACATATATATAATACTGTCCTTTACTCCTGTGTCAGATATTCTTTTGACTGGTCTTCATCCAGAGTTGATACCCTGGTTTCCATTTCCTTTTTTTTTTCAGGAACATGATAAGTCATATTAGGTGAGGTAAATATGCACAAACACTAATTCAACAACTCTATCAAATTATAGGGAAGAAATTTTGTATTATAGTTTGGATTAGCACACAAGTCCAACATAATAACAATACTATGAGGGTTAAAAGAGGTAGTATAAAGTAAACATAGTAGGATGCTAGAGAAGTGCAGAACTATACTTTGGTACAGAATGTAATTACAGCAACAGAGCAATATGCACATTCTATATGATGATAATAATAATAATAATAATAATAGGATGAAGGCTGAACAGGAAGCAAAACATGCACATAGTAGATTCTACAATAGTATGTGTATCAGGCTCAGATGCCATTAATTGAACATTTTTAGGTAGGCTAGAATGACATGAACTTCAAGGACTAATTCTGACCAAGGGAAAAATGCCATTCATACTGTGTGTCACAATGATCATACTAAAATTAGCCAGTGGCTCACATTTATTTATTTCCAGTTTGATAACCGGGGAGGTCCACTGGGCCCAGAGGGCCCATTTTCAGTGGAGGCCCGGGGAGAAAAGCTCCGTATTACATACAATTAAAACAAGCTTAGAGTTTTGCATTTAGGTCTGGAGAGAAAAGCTCCTTATTACATACAATTAAAACAAACATACGTTTATGCAATTATACATACAGTTATAAACAAATGTAAAATTATATATGGAGTTGTATCAAATTGAACTGGTGCACAAAGAAAGGAAGAAGAAGGAGGGACAAAAGTAACAGAGAGAAGGGAGAGAGAGCTATGTACAATATTTGCATCTGACCATTCTTTAGATTTCAGAGCAAGGCAGTTGTGGGGAAAGAAAGCAAATAGAATGTGCATGAGGGAGTACATGTATAAGTGATATTAGGAAGCATGTGCATGAGGGAGTACATGTATAAGTGATATTAGGAAGCATGTGCATGAGGGAGTACATGTATAAGTGATATTAGGAAGCATGTGCATGAGGGAATACATGTATAAGTGATATTAGGAAGCATGTGCATGAGGGAGTACATGTATAAGTGATATTAGGAAGCATGTGCATGAGGGAGTACATGTATAAGTGATATTAGGAAGCATGTGCATGAGGGAGTACATGTATAAGTGATATTAGGAAGCATGTGCATGAGGGAGTACATGTATAAGTGATATTAGGAAGCATGTGCATGAGGGAGTACATGTATAAGTGATATTAGGAAGCATGTGCATGAGGGAGTACATGTATAAGTGATATTAGGAAGCATGTGCATGAGGGAGTACATGTATAAGTGATATTAGGAAGCATGTGCATGAGGGAGTACATGTATAAGTGATATTAGGAAGCATGTGCATGAGGGAGTACATGTATAAGTGATATTAGGAAGCATGTGCATGAGGGAGTACATGTATAAGTGATATTAGGAAGCATGTGCATGAGGGAGTACATGTATAAGTGATATTAGGAAGCATGTGCATGAGGGAGTACATGTATAAGTGATATTAGGAAGCATGTGCATGAGGGAGTACATGTATAAGTGATATTAGGAAGCATGTGCATGAGGGAGTACATGTATAAGTGATATTAGGAAGCATGTGCATGAGGGAGTACATGTATAAGTGATATTAGGAAGCATGTGCATGAGGGAGTACATGTATAAGTGATATTAGGAAGCATGTGCATGAGGGAGTACATGTATAAGTGATATTAGGAAGCATGTGCATGAGGGAGTACATGTATAAGTGATATTAGGAAGCATGTGCATGAGGGAGTACATGTATAAGTGATATTAGGAAGCATGTGCATGAGGGAGTACATGTATAAGTGATATTAGGAAGCATGTGCATGAGGGAGTACATGTATAAGTGATATTAGGAAGCATGTGCATGAGGGAGTACATGTATAAGTGATATTAGGAAGCATGTGCATGAGGGAGTACATGTATAAGTGATATTAGGAAGCATGTGCATGAGGGAGTACATGTATAAGTGATATTAGGAAGCATGTGCATGAGGGAGTACATGTATAAGTGATATTAGGAAGCATGTGCATGAGGGAGTACATGTATAAGTGATATTAGGAAGCATGTGCATGAGGGAGTACATGTATAAGTGATATTAGGAAGCATGTGCATGAGGGAGTACATGTATAAGTGATATTAGGAAGCATGTGCATGAGGGAGTACATGTATAAGTGATATTAGGAAGCATGTGCATGAGGGAGTACATGTATAAGTGATATTAGGAAGCATGTGCATGAGGGAGTACATGTATAAGTGATATTAGGAAGCATGTGCATGAGGGAGTACATGTATAAGTGATATTAGGAAGCATGTGCATGAGGGAGTACATGTATAAGTGATATTAGGAAGCATGTGCATGAGGGAGTACATGTATAAGTGATATTAGGAAGCATGTGCATGAGGGAGTACATGTATAAGTGATATTAGGAAGCATGTGCATGAGGGAGTACATGTATAAGTGATATTAGGAAGCATGTGCATGAGGGAGTACATGTATAAGTGATATTAGGAAGCATGTGCATGAGGGAGTACATGTATAAGTGATATTAGGAAGCATGTGCATGAGGGAGTACATGTATAAGTGATATTAGGAAGCATGTGCATGAGGGAGTACATGTATAAGTGATATTAGGAAGCATGTGCATGAGGGAGTACATGTATAAGTGATATTAGGAAGCATGTGCATGAGGGAGTACATGTATAAGTGATATTAGGAAGCATGTGCATGAGGGAGTACATGTATAAGTGATATTAGGAAGCATGTGCATGAGGGAGTACATGTATAAGTGATATTAGGAAGCATGTGCATGAGGGAGTACATGTATAAGTGATATTAGGAAGCATGTGCATGAGGGAGTACATGTATAAGTGATATTAGGAAGCATGTGCATGAGGGAGTACATGTATAAGTGATATTAGGAAGCATGTGCATGAGGGAGTACATGTATAAGTGATATTAGGAAGCATGTGCATGAGGGAGTACATGTATAAGTGATATTAGGAAGCATGTGCATGAGGGAGTACATGTATAAGTGATATTAGGAAGCATGTGCATGAGGGAGTACATGTATAAGTGATATTAGGAAGCATGTGCATGAGGGAGTACATGTATAAGTGATATTAGGAAGCATGTGCATGAGGGAGTACATGTATAAGTGATATTAGGAAGCATGTGCATGAGGGAGTACATGTATAAGTGATATTAGGAAGCATGTGCATGAGGGAGTACATGTATAAGTGATATTAGGAAGCATGTGCATGAGGGAGGACATGTATAAGTGATATTAGGAAGCATGTGCATGAGGGAGTACATGTATAAGTGATATTAGGAAGCATGTGCATGAGGGAGTACATGTATAAGTGATATTAGGAAGCATGTGCATGAGGGAGTACATGTATAAGTGATATTAGGAAGCATGTGCATGAGGGAGTACATGTATAAGTGATATTAGGAAGCATGTGCATGAGGGAGTACATGTATAAGTGATATTAGGAAGCATGATGTGCATGAGGGAGTACATGTATAAGTGATATTAGGAAGCATGTGCATGAGGGAGTACATGTATAAGTGATATTAGGAAGCATGTGCATGAGGGAGTACATGTATAAGTGATATTAGGAAGCATGTGCATGAGGGAGTACATGTATAAGTGATATTAGGAAGCATGTGCATGAGGGAGTACATGTATAAGCGATATTAGGAAGCATGTGCATGAGGGAGTACATGTATAAGTGATATTAGGAGGAGTTAGGTAGGAAAAATGCAATTACATTTCCAGTTTTGGGAAATGTGGGAGTGGAGCTGGGATTTGAAGAGTTCGAAGCTTGTAGTGATTCTTAGCAGGGGTGGGAGGGAGTTCCATTTTTTGGCTGGTGAGTAGGAAAGGAGAAACTGGCCAGGGGGGCGTTTTGGTTTATATACAGAAAGTAGATTTTGTTGGGCAGATCTAAGGGGTCTGTTTGGAGTGTAGAATGGTAAGATATTAGTAACAGCAGGGCATGCAGTAGGTTGAAAGATTATTTTGTGGGCTGTAGTAAGCTGAAGGTAGACAAGGTAGTTAGGAAGCTCTAGCCACTTTTGCATGTGGAGAGAGGTGCAATGATGGGAGGAGTGTATAGATTTAGTAGCAAATTTAGCAATTTTGTTGTAGCAGATTTCTAGTTTTGAGGAGATGGTAATAGAAAGATTGGTTAGAAGTGGAGCACCGTACAATAGTGATGGTAGTAAATAAGTAGAAGCTAGAGTTTGCCTTGCAGATGGAGAGAGAGTGAGCATTTCTATATAACATACCTAGCTTCTGATGGGTTTTTTTTATATTAAGTTGGACGTGTGTATCAAATTTCAGGTGTTCATGATAGTGACCCCAAGAAGTTTAGCAAAGGGGACTTCTACAGAGGAGTTGTCATGGCTGATGATATTGAAGGATTGCTTGTCAAGTGTGACAGTTTTTGAGGGAGAGAAAAGAAGGATTTTGGATTTATTGGCATTAAGTGAGATATGGTTTTGAAGCATCCAGTGCTCGGTAGTTGTAAAGGCCAATTGGATTTTTGCCTGGAGCTCAGTGAGACTAGGTGCAGAGCAGACCAAAGTGGAGTCATCTGCATATTGCACTATTTTAGTGTTAGGATGCTAGATGGGTCATTAAGAGGACATGTGTACCTGTCTTTGGAGTGGCATGACTAGATGCTCATGCATGCAGTCTGATTTCCCATGGGGAACATCAGGACAACAGCCATGCTGTGCTTTCAGTTGTAGGCAGAGAATTCTGGCAAACATCAATCCCTTGTGGATGAGAGGAATGGGAGAGAAGTGGATCTCATTGCAAACTCCAACCACATGTTGACTTTCAGGTGGACACAAGGGAGTAGGGTTTAAAAAATGTCTCATCCCAACTGACCCTGACTCTCAAAGGTGTACACAATGGACTAGTTGGCTAAGAAGAACTGATGAAGTGGTTGGGGGTAAAGTGAAGCAAAAAAGTATTATCAATCTATATATAAAGAAACATAAAATAAAAGAATCGTGAATCACAATACATTGAGTACAATATTTGGAATGCCCATTACAGCAAATGCACAAAGGAATAAAACACAGAAAAATGTACTGTATGACCTTATACTCTACATGAATATATGGCACTTAGTTATATAGTCATAAAATAGAAGTACACAAGACTGACAAAAAGTGATCGATCCAAAAAATAAAAAAAGAAAAGGGGGGGGATAGTAGTTTGTGCAGCTGGGTAAGCCCTCCACAGCTCCTGATAATCATATAAACAAACTCCAAGATCACACTACTCTGGGGAGAGGGCAAAATCCCCAATCCCCACTGTTTCTGATCTCACATAGAAAACACACAGGTTTGTTTGATCAGCTGTTTCTCCATCATCTATGCTGGCTTATTTTATGTGCAATGATCACACAATTTGATCAACTAAATAATGCCTATATATATCTATGTGCGTGTGTGTGTGTGTGTGTGTGTGTGTGTGTGTGTGTGTGTGTGTGTGTGTGTGTGTGTGTGTGTGTGTGTATATATATATATATATATATATATATATATATATATATACTTGTCTCCTTCTATTTGTCAAAAACACACTGTATTGAGAAACAGAAGGACGAACCCACTTAAGCAAAAAAGCACTACATCAGAAATGCACTTTCGTGAAAGACGATTCGCCGAAGCATGTTACAGTGGGGATAAGGAAATATATCCTTTCCCCCACTGTAGTGTGATCTCAGAGTTAGTATATTTAAGTAGGGGGGTGTGGGGGCACAGTCCCCCACATGGGTGCAGGGGGGCTTGCCACCCTGCAAAACAGTGCTTACAGTAGCTTTTTATTTATTTTTTTTTGATTCGGTGAATCGGCTTTCGTGAAAGGGCAGTTTCGATGTAATGCACTTTTGCGGAAGTGGGGTTTTACTTTTCTTTTTCGAGATTGTGAAATTTTGATAAAGAAAAGCAGACCCATACATACATAGATATATAGATATATACTTCACCTACAGAACATAAAATTTACAAAAGTCCAAATGTTATAACATCAATTAAAAAAGCTTGAACGACAAAATATCAAAATCAGTAAATCAGCTTTTATGCAGGGGCTAAGCCCCCTCCCACACTCCAATATACATTTCTATATGTATACCAACTCTAAAATCACACTATAACACAGAAAGGGCAGATTCACACTCCTGTCTGTACCACTCATACCTATAAACTACCCAGTAGGTCCAGGCTTTTACCTCATAGTTCTTGTCTGTTCCTTGTAACCACAGAAACAAAAACTGTACAAAACTCACACAGCAGATCAGCCCAGAGGTATCACCAGAAACACACAAGAGATGATTTTTAGTCATTTATTAAGATAACAATAACGGACTGAGCGCTTTTGTAAAAAAACCTTCTTCAGAATCAATTTAAAACACCAAAACACCTTTCTTAAATACCCTGCTTACAAAATCACATGACCTGTTCACATCATATCAATTAGGTTAAATTAAAATGACCCCCCCCATTTTTCTCCCTAATGTTCATAAAACAAATGCCCCACATACTCTTTTGCATTACAAAAGCATGGACACTGATTATAAAACATTTCCATTTAGATATTATACTCAGATGGTAAATTGTTATTCTATACTAAATAAGATTTCAACTTTAAAACAATGGAGATCGAAAAACCCTCATTCAAACCAGAGGGGGGGTGGCAATTAATCTAATCTGCCATCTTAATTCTTTTTCCTCTAATAAGTCTTCCCATGCCCCCCAAGCTCTTTCACCACATATTCCAACACAAAAAACTGAAGTGGCCATCACTATGTTCCAAAATATGTTTCGCTAGGGCATTTCTCCATTCCCCATTTCTAATATCTAAAACATGTTCGTAAATTCATTCTCTCAATTTTCTCTAGGTTTTCCCCACATAAAAATTGTCACATTTCTGGCACTTGGCCAGATAAATCACCCCAGTAGTGTTGCAGTTACTATGTGCATTAAAATGGATGTTCATATGGTTAACCAAAATATGAAGCCCCACCATAATTTCCCTACATTGTTTACAACATCCACATCTATACATACCCCATTTTTACTGGTAGTTAGGGGTCCATAATCAATGGTAGTATGTTCCAAAAAGTTCTTGAGGGTCCTACCCCTTCTATACACAACCCGCGGGGGGGCTTCTCCTATCACATTCACTACCTCCTTAAAATATGAAAAAATATGCCATTTTTTTAACAAGATGTTTCTGATTGAATCCACCTCCTTACAAAACTCTGTTATGAAGGCCCCTTTCACATCCAGGGTATTTTTGGACCTTTTTTATTTTTAATCTCCTATCCTGGCCATAGAGGAAATAGTGAGGGGGACTAATTCTCCCTTCTCTCTTCTCTCCCTAATTTTTCCATATATTTCAATAATCATATCTTAAGGATACTCCCTGCTCCTAAGCATATCTCCCAATTTTTCACACTCACTAAGAAATTTGTAAAAGGTCGACACCATATGGGCCAGCTGAATGTGTTGACCCTTGACTATACCAAGTTTCTAGTGTAATGGATAGGAACTCTTGAAATGTAAAATGCTGTTACTATAGGTGGGTTTTCGATAAATGGTGCTAACCCACCTCTTCCCTTCCTGATCTTTAGAAATAAAAACATCCAAATAATTTATTGAAATGGGATCATATACATATGTAAATTTTAGGAAGGATGTGGAAGAGCTGATGAACTGTATAAAATCCCCAAGCTCCTCCACTGCTATATCCCATACAATGAATATTTCATCTAAAAAATGCAAGTATAATTTCCAAGGTTTCCCCTCAAAATATTTAAATAAAATATATCTTTCCCATTGGAGCAATATGATTTTAGCAAAAATGGGGGCACATGCAGCCCCCATAGTGACCCCCTTCCTTTGTCTAAAATATTGGCCCTCCAGAAATATGAAATTATATTTTAACACTAACTCCATACAAAGTACTAAAACATTAACCATGTTGTTATTAAAAGATGTACACTCACATAAAAAAATCATGAAACCATTCTAGACCCAACTCATGGGGGATTACATTGAAAAGCTCCACAACATCAATAGTTAGAAAAACATAGTTGTCACAATATTCTACATTTTTCATTTTTAACAAAAAATCCCAAAAGTCTTTACAAATATGCTTGAAGGATTCCAGACTGTTTGTCAACATAATATCTACATATTTACCAAGGGGGTGGGTTTTAGATTTTCTAGCATTCACAATTGGTCTCATTGGTGGATCAGTGGTGTTTTTGTGAATTTTGGGAATTCCAAATAAACACGGTACCACTGGATATACCACATTAATGAGATGATGTAAATCGGCAGATATCTCCTCTTCATCCACCATATACTGAAAATAAAAATCAATCCTACAATATGCCAGTTGAATGATGTTAATAGATGTTTCTTCATACAATTCACTGTTGGAAACATAATACAACATTTTATTTGCCTAATAATCCTTATTCATAATCACCACCCCATCCCCTTTGTCTGGTTTCATGACTTTTAGATTTCTGTTTTTCGATAAATCCTGTAACAACTTAGTTTCATGCTCATTTAGATTATCCATCTTAAGGAAATCCTTGGCCAACAAGCTCCTAAACTCAAATTCAACTAACTTTTCAAAAATAACAAGGGGTAAAGGCAGCCCCCATCTGGTCTGTTTCGTCATGAAACAAAATCTTAAGACTGATCTTTCTTAGGAAAAGTTTCAGGTCAATAATTAAATTGTCAATGCAGAAATTAGCACTGGTCACAAATACTTCCTCCTTGTTCAATAAATTTGCAAGCTCTATATTGCAACCATAATCGCTACAGTTATAAACTATAAAGTCAGCTGTTGTGTTGCAAATAGTGGTAGAGTTCCCCATGCCTCCATCTTCACAAACAGTAGGAAAATCCTCAAAGAAATCCAAGACTAAGTTCTACTACTGATTCTGGTGATATAAACGCTGTTCCTGCCAACCCTGATAGTTCCAGCGCTGGTTGTGATTCCCTCTGTTCTGCTTTTCCCTCTGGTTTTTGATCCATTCCAATCTCCTGACTGCATTTTCCTGGCTTGTGCCTAAAGGGGCTTTGGTTTCAATGTCAGCCTGGTTAACAGTCACTTGCTCTTCTCCATGATGCCCATCACTGTATTCTGCATTCTTATTGGCCCGAGGCGGCTTCAGATACACCCTACCTTCCACGTATGCAACATGTTCTTGTTCAAATTTCTTTTCTTTGTTGTTTTTGATTTTAATTAATTCTCGTTCAGCCCTTTTGAAGATATCAAGATATTCACTTTTATATTGAAAAAAACAATAAATCGTTAGAAATGACATTGTCCAACCGTTCCGGCTCACACATCAAGGTTTCAATTTCCTTTTGATTGTATTTGATCAGGCACTCCAGTATCTCACAACCATGCCAATCAAATAGATTAATAAGTTCCTGATAGAAAGGAGTACCAATTTTAGCACCATTAGGGAACTTCCATATATGAAGACCCTTCAGAATTCTTTTGACCTTGATGCATTCACGTAAATAGGCATTCTCCAACTGGAGTTTCTTACACTTGGAAATAGATTTCTCAAAGGAAATTAACGAAGTCTTTAAAGTCTGAGGCTCTCCATATATTATACATTCTCCGAAGCCCAAAGGACCATTGAGCCACTGTTTCTGGTTGGGTACTGTGATATTGCCATTATTTTAATTATTTGAGTTGTCCAATGTAGCAACTGGCAAATGTATCCTTTGGCCACTGGTAAGCAGGCAAGATGGTGTCTGTAGGAACTCCTTCTCCATTCTCCCAAGTTGGTTAAAGTGCTGTTGAATACTGTTGACCTTCGTGGTTAATTCATGAACCAATTGTGTTAAAAGGCCCACATTCTGGTTAATCTTCGCCACATCGCTCTGTTGAACTCCTGACTCAGACATGTCGTGGTCTCAGACATGCTGTGGTCAATAGGACAAAACCAGGTAACCACAGAAACAAACCAAACTGCACAAAACTCACATAGCAAGTCAGCCCAGAGGTATCACTAGATTATTTTTTAGTCATTTATGAAGATAACAATAACGAATTGAGTACTTTCATGAAAAAACTTCTTCAGAATCAATTTGTCTGTTCCTTATTAAACTTGTAGTTTTTGGCCAAATCTCTAACTATCCAAATAATTAAATAATGAGACATAATTGAATCTCAGAGTTCATATCCATCATAGAATACCTACCTGTATATTTCAAAATTCTGTGCTTTCAGTCTTAAATGCAGGTAGTTCAAGCATTCAACATGTTCACGGTTTGATCAAATGAATGGGATCTGTTTATATCTATCTATCTTTCTATCTACACACACACACACACACACACACACACACACACACACACACACACACAAACACAGTCATATATATATATATATACATATATAGATAGATAGATAGATAGATAGATAGATAGATACTAATTCCATGGTTGCAAAACTTTGCAAAAGGGAGAAATCCCCTAGAAAAAAGGAATGACTGCTAGTACATGCAAAGAAATTTCAGTGGCAGTCATTTCTTACAATAGGTACACATAATTACTAGGCCTTGCCAACTCCACAACTCCCAGTCCCATTTCTTACCATCAGTATGAAAGTTATGAGTCAACACTCATTCTGGCATTGTCTCCATTCATGTATATCAGTGATCTGCATTCTGTACAGTCAATCTTTGTAGCTACTGCTCACCATTAGAAGAGTTCAATTGTATTCACTGCACACTCACATACATGCACAGACACACACACACACACACACACACACACACACACACACACACACACACACACACACACACACACACACACACACATGCTTTACTATCATTTCAATGATTGTTACCATGTTGAATCACTAAATAATGCAACTAGATTGCTGTTGCTTACTCGTTTGAATGCCCTGAATTGCTCCCTCCCATTCTGGACCATTGTTAGCACTTGTTCCTGTGTCTGCGCAGGTCAGGAGATTTGGTGTTTGATCATTGGCATTCTCATCTTGTGATCTTCTGGTCACATTATTTAGGGATTTGACATTGTAACGATCACTAAAATGATAGTAAACTCTCTCTATATAGAGAGAGAGACAGGGAGAGACAGTGGAAATGTATGTTGGATTATTGCATTTTATATTTTTAATTTAGAATTTATAATAAAATTTGCCTCATTACAACAAAGTTCAGAATGGAAAGTCTTTATTGATAAAACAAAAAATACTCTGTCAAAAACAAGGATAACAATAATATAGACATAAAATGGTCAGTAACAAATATAAGAAACACATTTTTAGAGCAAACATTGAACCAAACCACAGGGGACATGCTTATAACATTGCTTTATGTAAACAAGAACTAAAATGGAAACTCAGGTTAAATGCCACTCCTGACCTTCATCTCAGGGATCTTACTAACATCAAATGTGTCCTTAGGTTGAAACTACTTTGAGTTACTAAATGGTCTGGGAAAATCATCTACATAGCTTCATTAAATGTTTTTTAACTGTAAATGTACATTTATTAAACCAACATGAGTATATTTTTATGGAAGATGTTTTGAAGTTTTAAGATCATTGCATGCTAAGGAATTTTTATGGTACATTTATAAAAGCTTATTGATCTTTAGGTCAGTTAGCTATTATGGGACATTTTGACTATGTTATATAGGTGGTAATAATTTAAATCATATTGTCCTGAAGCAGTTTCTCAATACATTTTACGGAAAGAAAGCATTCAACAAAGTGATTTTAGTTATATCAGTTTTTGTTTCAGTTTGTTATATGGATAACTTTTTGCATGTTCCCAGTTTATCAGATGTTCTTTTGGTCTTTTATTTTATGTAGTGTGGCTTAATTTTTTTGGCCACGTGCCTATTTATGTGTCATATAAAGGTGGAGTGCATTTTGCTGAAGATTAATTACAGTGATGAAGCCATGTATGAAACCAGCATATACTGTTTTAATTAGTGGTATAATAAATATATATAAATATAAATTGATTAATTGATCATTTGCAAGAGGCATATATCTATCTATCTATATCTATCTATATATGCGTGTGTGTGTGTGTGTGTGTGTGTGTGTGTGTGTGTGTGTGTGTGTGTGTGTGTGTGTGTGTGTGTGTGTGTGTGTGTGTTTATGTATATATGTATATAAGGGGTCTACTTCAGATGATTGAAGTTTCAAAACTTCGAACATTATATGGCTGAGGACCAGATGATTGAAGTTTTGAAACTTCCAACATCAAATAAAAAAAAATAAAAACAAAAAAATGTTTTCTTTTACATTTTTGCAGGGGGCAAGCCTCCCCTGCACCCCCACACTCCCTGCTAATTAAATATACCAATGCAGAGATCGCACTGCAGTAAGGAAAATGGTAACTTTCCTGTTCTATGCTGTACAGCATCTCTATTCAGAATGTTCGAAGATTCAAAACTTCTGTCATCTGGTCCTTGGCCATATGATGTTCAATGTTTTGAAATTTTGATCACCTGAAGGGGACCCATATATACACATATACTTATATGCATACCTGAAAATTATTTAATTAGAGCAGCAAAGAATCTCAGCTCTTCCTGGATCATTCTTTGAAAGAAATAGCACAAGCAATGCACTTAAGTAGAATTCTGCTGAGATAATAGAAAACTAAAGGGTCTACTGCAAGTCCTTGCATGCTAGTAGATAACAATCCACTTGTTGCCACTTACCATAAAGGGCAAATTCCCTAACTCCCACTAGCAGAATATTACATACTAACCTAGCACTCTGACCACCAGCCCTACTGAACTGCATATCCCTACCAGAGCCCTAAGTGTAACACAGTCTTTCTCACCTAGTGCTTAAATGCAACTTGAATGCTTGCCCCCTAACCCTAACCTTAACAGACCTCTCCTACTCACTAATCTTGACTTCCTAAACATAGAACTCTGCTCCACCTTCCCTAACCATAAAGTCTCTGATTCCCTGATTACTCTCTAAACATAATGTCCCTGATTACTCCCTAACTATAATGTCCCTGATTACAATCTAACCATAAAATCCCTGATTACTTGCTAAGCATAAAGTCCCTGATTATTCCCTAACCATAACATCCCTAATTACTCTTTAACCATAAAGTCTCTGATTACTATCTAACCATAAAGTCCCTGATTACTCCCCAACAATAAAGTCTCTGATTATTCTCTAACCATAGAGTCCCTGATTACTCCCTAATCCTAATGTCCCTGATTACTTCGTAACCATAAAGTCTCTGATTACTCTCTAACCATAAAATCCCTGATTACTCCCTAACCATAAAGTCTCTGATTACTCTCTAACCATAAAATTTTTGATTACTCCCTAACCACAAAGTCCCTGATTACTCCCTAACCATAAAGTCCCTGATAACTCTCTATGCATAAAGTCCCTGATTACTCCTGATAACTGTCTATGCATAAAGTCCCTGATTACTCCCTAAATATGACTTCACTTCCACTTTTCTCCACCTAAAATCCCCAGTCATTACCTAAATGTAAGACTCCATGCCCATCTTCCTGAACCTAAAATCCCCAATTACTACCTAAACCTAAACTTCCACTCAACCTCCCCCTCCCTATACTTTAAGACTCCAGTTCCTTCCGAAACTTAAAGCACAGCTTCATCTTCCTCATGTTAAACTCCCCTCACCACACTTCCTAAGTCTAAAACTCCCCACCCACTCTTTTAGCTTAACACCCCTAATTGGTCCATAACCCTAAATGCTTCTCCCACTCCCTAACACTAAAACTTAATCATTTGCATAATATGTTTATATTTTCCACTGATTATTCAGCTTACTAAATCTTCATAATATACATAGGTTATTTGGGGGCTGTTAACATGACTCATTGCATGAACAGACACGTCCGTAACAGCTGTGACTGATTCATATATTTACACCTAAACATAAATGCACAAGGCACACATACAACATAAAAAACGTGGAAGTAGTAATATTCTTTCAGGCAGTCTGCTTGCCATTGTAGTGAGTCATATGTAAATTGTTACCCACTATAAGCCATCATTGCCCAATTACTCAATTCCAATAATGATGACTATGATGGAGATGATGATGATGAAGAGGAAAAGACTGGACTTGCATATGCCATCATCCCTTCTGCATCACAGAGTACATGTCGACTACCACCACAGGCAGACAATTTTCAGGACTAGATCAGGGAGATGACTGATGTCTTTTTGACACAGATGAGAAATCTGATGGGGAAATTCTTACAGTACATGCTATGGGCCAGGAGAGACTTATTCAGACAAATAGCCCATGAGATAATTTGTGATGTTCACCCCCATCAGGGCAGGCCCTTAGAATGGTCAGTATTATCAATGTGATCCACTTGTGCACTGCTGCCACCATGGTGTTTGCCATATAAACTACTGTACTATATAGGCACACATCTGGAGGCATAACATATTGCTACCGTGCTTATGTGATCCACATACAACCATGCAATTCAGATGTCATGTGACATTTTGTATTATGTTGCACCTAGATTATGATACATATTACCACATTAGACATGCAGTAATCATGCTGATTTCCATGAAATGTTACATTTGATGCATACATCACTCCATGTGGGTAGGCCAGGTACATTTTATGTCTGTGTCTATGTGTGTACTCCAAATTCTGCAGTGCACCATATTGTTGTTATGCCCAATACACATGGCCTTCTATGCCACACTTTTGAATTTGGTAGTTAACATCCTGCTACTCATGGAAGAATTTTATTGTGTAAGTGCGTTTGATTGACAGAAACTCATAAACAACATTTTTCCCATAGTTCACTCATAACACAGTGAGAAGGATAAGCTTTGTGGATTGCTATGTCATGCCTGTTCATGAACAGGACATGTCTTTGCCCCTGTGCTTTCTATGATACTGTTGTGTCATGCTATCACACCGGCATGCTGACTTTGTGTGTGGCATGTACTGTCAATGATGGCGCCATGTTATATCATCTAAGTATGGCTGCAATATATGGGAAGTCCTCCTTCATGTAATGCATAGACTGCCACTGTACTGTTCATGTATACACCATGAAATTACTGCTTAATATAGCAATATTTCAGTATGCCTTCTTCGGCTTCTGTTATATTTTCACATGCACTGCTTATTCACATATAGCAAATATTTCTGCAACTGGCGTACATATGCCTCTGTACATATTCAGATCAATATAGAAATTTCATTATACCTTGAGACTGCGGACATTCATTTAATCCATGTTAAAGTGCCATACTGTTGTTCACAGGATTGTCCTTTGCTCAGTCATACCCATGGTCAATAATATATACGTACATTTATATATATATATATATATATATATATATATATATATATATATATATATATATATCACCACTGGTGTTTCTTCCACATTTTTTTGTACATTGCGTCTTGCTGTTTGATGACGGCACATTATTGTGCATGTGTGCTTTTGTACACCACCATGTTTAGTGCTGTCAACAAAGCAGTCTGCCCATGTGACACACATTTGCCACTTCAACACCACCCTATGTGGTATACGCATGCATTTGCAATGTCGTCACATACTGCTGCCTTGCTTTACTGTTTACCTGCAATGCTTTGCTGGCATACTCTCCTTGATGTCTGTCCGTGTTGTCCATCTCCCTTCGTCATTTGTAGGGTTGGCATATATCTTGCATATATGCCTGGTAAATGTTAACCTTCCTTTGAATTATCATCCATCATCATATAGCTGTATTATTAGAATGCCATGTTGTGCCAACTCTTTAACTATTATAAACATGCAGGACATATGCTCAAAAGTTTATGGCTGTTGCTTGCATTACATCATTGTTCCTGTTATACTTGTGTGTTGAGTATTATCCAGAGTCATTTGTTGTACTTCATGTGCACAATCTGAAATTCTATATATAACATTAATCACAAATTTATTATTCCATGTCATTCATTTGTGTATGTGTATTGACATTGTTTTCTGTTCCTTTTAGGCTGATAAAGGTCGCATATATATATATATATATATATATATATATATATATATATATATATATATATATATATATATATATATATATATATATATATATATATATCAGCACTTTTGTATTGCCACTGACATGCATATTTCTTTGACATATGCATTCCATGTTAGGTGTGCTTAAGTAGTATACATTTACTTTTGTAAGGAGTAGTCTGTTTGTTGCTTTGTTATAGTACTTTGGCACTGTGTTAGTTGTTTTCCTTTCACATTCATGGTCAGAGGTTGTATTCTGTCCTGTGCTGGTCTTCTCTAGCATTTCATGGTCTGCATTTGCTCATCTGTGCTGTTGCTTGGCTTACACTTGCACTGCTGGCAGACTACTGTGGTATTGGATTAATTATCTATTGTGTACTATGATCCCTATTTCTTCCCATACACCATGCACCTGCCATGAGTCATACACATTAAGGTATTACTGTCACACTGTTTGTAACATGTCATAACATCACAGTGCATCGGTTCTTATGTATTTCTGCATTTCACCATGGCTGGTATGCATTCTTACCTTATTGTTTAAATTTTTACTCCCTTTGTTGTAGAGTGTGCTGCCTTTTTGCCTTACCTTTCCTTTATGTTTATTTCTGACCTTTATCTGTCATGTCTTGTGATGTTTGTTATATGTGTATACCTGCTGTTATGCCTTTCTCCCCCTCTTTCCCTTATTTTTTCCTTTCCTTCTATTCTCCAAAAGGAAATAAAAATGGGGCATTTTCTCACCTCTCAAAAAAATTATCCACACCCTTCTGACTTTCTGTTAGATTTTCCTATTCCAGCAGACCTGTTGTGTGTCCGTCTTCTTCACCTAAACCCCAAATCTGATTTTCTTGTCTATGTCATATGATGCAAAGTTCAAGGGTGAAAACTAAAATATCTAAATCTCAAAATATTGAAAATGGGAATTTGCCTCATCTCCACTGTTGTGCCATCTAGGAGTTGGTATACATTAGTTGGGGAGTTGGGGATTGCTCTCCCACATGAGGCATGCAAGGGGCTTGCTCCCTGCATTAAAATTTTTTTTTTAGTAATTTGAGTTTTAGATATTTTGCTTTTCAGTTTTTTTTTAATTTTGATCTTAAGACATAGGCCCGCTTTTCTATCTCCTAATGTCCTTGTGTTTGTGCATTACTTGTGTTCCCCACACATGTCCTATGCCCATTGTTAACTACTGTTAGCACTGGCAAAGTGGCTGTGATTGCCCTTCGCCTTTGTAATTTTTTTTAATTAGAAATTTTCAGATTCCATTGGATTGCGTATTTTCTGCTGAATGTATTTTATTAGTACACGATTTACAGAGACATACGTACTTGTTTGTGGACCTACTGGATAGATTGATGTAGATATATATTCCTTTAAATGTCCTGCAGCTTGCTTTGAACTTCTTAGCTTTCATAATGCACATCACAGTTTATGAGAGACTTTTTATGAATTATGCATTGGCTGTGACTGCTAGACAGTGCACCGATACTGCTGGTCAATTTTGTTTTGCGCTGAGATATTCTAAGTTCACTGTGGCATTATTCGCATATTATAGGCTTATCAACAACTTTTGTACAGATATTGTTGAAATGCACTGGATTCTGTAAATGTTATGGAATCCAGCTGATGGCCTGTTAACATTGCCCACTGAAGTCAATTTAAGGGTCTGATTTGTGCAGTTTGTGAAATATCTACTACTTTGGGGTCATGGAGCTCATTTTAAAATTTGTGGTTTTGGCATTTATCAATAAAATGATATTTGATCCTTTGATCCTTGATCACCTGTTTCTTTATAGAACAAATGTTTCCTCCATTACATTGAGCTGACAAGTAAGAAACATTGGGGTGAGCTATCCAAAAATAAACTTTTAGTTCATTTCAAGCAGAGCAGCATCTTGTACCTTCAAGGAAAACAAAGATACTTCGATGGGCATCCTGAAATCATCTTATAATATACATTAGCCAGCCCTCCTGAGCAATGGAGGAATTGTTTTTTAGTGTACTGATGACTTTTAATGGTCTTTGGTCAAAATGCCTGGTATTTACCTGTGAATCTTTAAACCTAAAACTATAGAACAAGACATTTCAAGTATCACACACCACAACCCTATGAATATCACATGGCTCTATCCTAACAATAGATGATGATAAACAGATTGAGATTGAGAATGCAAAAATTATTTTTCTTAGATACAGATGAAGATATTTCTATAAATCTTCCTGCATCATCAGCAAACAGACCCATTTCAAAATAAATACACCCTGCACTAGTAAAGCATTTGCAACAAGAAACACTACAGAACAAATGTATGGTAAGTATGAGAAAGAATGTTACCATTAATAAACTATGAATTAAATAGAACTACAGTGCAATAAGCACAGGAAAAATGTTATTACTCTAACACTGCTCAAAGAAAAAAAAGAGCAAAATCTACCTACCTGTACATTAACTAATACACAGCAAAATTAAACAGGACAAACTCTCCAGGAACTGCTAAAACAGTTGATTGAACAAAAAAAAAACAAGCAAACACACAAGCTGAGCTGACACCACAGTGAGGAGGTGCCACAGTAAGAATAAAATAAGTAAAAACCTTAATCACAACGTACAGAATATAAATAATAAAATGAAATAAAACAACAGGAGATAAGCACTTTCTGCATTTGCCTTCATCAGATCTTAATGGAAACCACAACATCTTCATTTTTAGAGTCACAGTATTGCTTCAGCCAATAAAGTTAGCTCCTTAATTTCTCCTCTTTCAACAGGGGTTTTAAAAGTACCTTGTTGTTTAATACAGGCAGTTTATCTGCCTGCAAATCCACTATTCAATGTATTTCAATAGACTCAGTTCTGATTTTCAGATTCCCCATCTCTTAAGTTTTCAGGAACAATTTCCAATACCATAAAGCAAAAACTATGTCCAGCATGAACTGATATATGCTAAAATAAGGCATTAGTTCTATTACAAAGCTTAATGTTACTGAAATGTTGCAAGATCTGATCTTTGAGTGATCCATTTGTCTTGCCAACATAAAAACTACTGCATGAGTCACAATCAGCAATGTATATCACATTTTTTCTGAAACAATCTGCATAAGTTCCTAGATGAAAAATTCTTCCAGTTATGGGGTGCTGAAAACAATTCTTAGAATTAATATAACTACAGGCTTTGCATTTCCTGCAAGGAAAAGTACCAGTTTGCATTGATGTTGAGATAGTCTTATTAAAACTCCCATCCCTGCATAATAGTCTTTTCAGATTGTTCTTGTAATTAAAACAAAACCTGGGTTTTTCACCCACAATATCTTTGCTATCATCTTCTGTAAGAATCTTCTAGTTATTTTTTTTATAATCTGATACACTTCTTACATCATTGCTGTGTGTAAGAGAACATCTTAGGCCTTCTGTAGAATTAGTGACATTCAAAGCATCCCCAGATGTCCTTTGTTTACTCCTTTCCATAAAATATGGTCGGCCCCTAGTATGCTGTTGGGCTTCAGTTTTCAACATTGCTTCATGTATGTCTCTTTGCTTATAGCCTCAACTTACAAAATATTCCTTCAAGCATTGTGTCTCATTCCCATAATCACACTCATTGGTGAATATCCTGGAAATTCTGAGAAATTGTCATTTGACAACATGTGGAAACACATGCATAGGGTGCATACTTGTCTTATGCACAAGGTGGTTTCTCCAACAATTATATATATATATAATATATAATATATATGTATATATATATATGTATATATATATATATATATATATATATATATATATATATATATATATATATATATATATATAGCTTCCCTTCAGGCCCTTTACATAAAATCACATCCAAGAAGATCTCTTCCATGGAGCTGTGAATTTTAAACCCAAGGTATGAGGTCGTCTTATTTAAATAATCAATAAACTCCATCAATTGTCCTTCACTACCATGTAAAAAGCAGCTCCACGGGTAGAAACACTCAGTCCAGGAATCACAAATGTGATACAACCAGAAATAAACTGAAGTTAAATAACTTTAATGAGTAAAAACAGAAGAATTAATCAAGCGCTTTCGCCTGGTTCCTACCAGGCTTTATCAAGATACTGCTCAGTGAAAAGTAAAACCATTTTATATCATTATACATACATCAGGTGATCACTTAATTGACCACTCCTGATGTTAATTATAATAATTAGTTAAAAGTTTAAACATTTTTTAAGGTGTCTTTGAAGTATTTTTTAAGGTGTTAAAATATTTGTACTCCCTGCAAGTCAATAATACTGCAATAACACGTTGTTTTAAAAACTATCTAGATACCTTGTGTGTCAAAAAATCTTGTAAAAATAAATACATATAAGTAGTTAATGCAAACCACTAATAATTCATGCAGTGTGTTAAATAACAATTTTTTAAAAGTGCAAATACTAAGAACAAATATTTAAAAAATATATACAAATATGCACTTAAAATGTTCTAAATATAAATCCTTATAGTAAAAACATGTACTTCTGGTTGAAAGTTAATAACATAAAATAAAAATTCATCATTAACTAACTGCCTATTGATTACCTGGCATTTTCAAAACAGTTTTTTGTTTACTCATAATTTCTCCCTGCTAAGCTTTAGTGCACTTGCTATATTGATGCTATCATTTAGACCTGGGGGTCTTGTTGCATTTAATTTCTATTGCCACAAAAGTTCTTTATGCTCTAGACGAGTCTCCCAGTCCCCTCCTCTGGGATCCTGGGTGACCTGGTCTAGGACAAGGAATTTTAGATACATGTTAATACATTGCATTGAATGTTTAAAAAAAGCATTAGTATCTTTCTTCTTACTAATTTCGTATAGATGCTCATAAATCCTTTTTCTTAGTGGCCGCTCAGTCTTGCCAACATAAAAACTGTGACACTCCATGCAAACACCGAGGTAAACCACCTCTTTTGATGCGCAGTTAAAATATTTTGTTGTACTAATCTTAAAGTTCCTAGAGGGAATGTGCAAACTATTATTATTGTATATGTGTACACACTGGTTGCATGCACCACATTTGTAGGTACCTACCTTGTTAGAAAAATGTGAATGTGTTTTTCTGTTATTTTTATTCTGAAATAGGCCCTTTAGATTAATATCTCTCTTTCTTGTGAATCCAGGCTTGGTGGGTACAATTTTGTTAATGTCCTCCTGTAATGTCAAAACTGGCCAATATGTCAAAATAGTCTTTTCTACCTGTTGGGAGTCCCTAGTGTATGTATACACAAAGTTATTATATGACGATTGTCGGTCAGCCTCTTGAGTGTGCTCTAAAATCTTACCTTTCCCAAGTAATGGTGGATACTTAGATTCCCTGTTGTCGAGAACCTCTTTAGCTAAATTATCCACAAGATGGACTGGATAGCCTCTCTCAAGAAAGAGTTTTTTTAAAAAGTCAACTTCTTTAAGAAATAAATCTTGAGTAATTGACATCCTGGATGCACGAATGAGTTGACCTTTTATTATACCCTTTTTCTGATAAAAAGGGTGCCCACTATCAAAATGTAAGAATGTGTTGGAAAAAGTCGTCTTTCTATATATTTGGGATTGGAAAAAGTTGCTGACATAATCTTTGAATAAAAAAACTCCAAATAATGTAAAGAATTTTTGCTTACATTATGTGTGAAAGCCAAAAAATCTGTAGTGGAATTAATGTATGTGATGAAATTTGAAAAACTGTCCATGTCACCATCCCATAATATGCAGATGTCATCCAGGTAATGTTTGTAGTAAGTAATATGCTCAGGCCAACCAGATGAAAAGATGTATTTATTTTTCCAATAGTATAATACTATGTTCGCGTATGTTGAGGCACATGGAGCACCCATCGCTACACCTTTCTTTTGCCGGAATACTTCTCCATTAAAATAGATGAAGTTATTCTCAAGAACTACTTCCATGAATTCCACTATTAGCCTAACCGTGTTATTACTTAGGTCAGATTGTGTTGTCAAAATTTCATTAAACCAATCTATACCTATTGAATGAGGAATACTGGGAAATAGCTCTATGATGTCAATAGTTACCATTAATATCCCTGGGTTGTAAAAATTTTGTTGGACATCATTAAGAAATTCCCAGGAGTCTTTACAAATATATTTTATGGTTGAAACAAATTCTTTTAGTGTCTGATCGATATATTTCCCTAGATGCTCTGTAATACTCCCAGCTCCTGCTACTATAGGTCTGAATTTTAAAGGGTTCAGACCTTTGTGCACTTTTGGAATCCCAAAAATTACCGGGATCCTAGGTTTTGGGACATGCAAATAGTTATGTAATTTCTCGTTAATAGCACCTTGCATCAAGTTATCCATTAACATAAAATTGATCTTAGAGTACGCAATGTTCACTTCATTCCTAGAAACTAGTTCATAAGTTTCAGCATCCTGTAGTCCTTCACTACCATGCCAAAGGAAAAATATATCATCCACAAATCTCTTGTAGTATGATATATATCCTCTCCAAGGATTGGCCTCACAGAACACATAGTCACATTCCCACTTGGCGATTACTATATTAGAATAGTTGCTGACACATGAAGTGCCCATTGCAATCCCCATCACTGTAGGTAGTATTTATTCCCATACTTAAAAACATTGTTTTCCAGGATTATCTCTAACAGGGGGCAAATCAGATGGACTGTGTTATTGTCAAAGGCTGCTTCTTGCCTAAGAAAATGTCTGACTGATTCAAGCCCAAAGTCATTAGGTATAACTGTGAATAAACTTTTACATCCATTGTAACCATCGGAACATTCACAATTTCTCCACCAGACCAGATGTAATGAGAAGGAGTCTGAAGAAACTGTGAGTTGTCGCTCAGTATTGTAGTGGCTTTGGGTAGTATAGCTTTTAATTTCTGGTCGACAAAGATGAATGCAGGTTCTGTTGCCCATCCTCCTCCAGATAGTATGGGTCACATGGGTGGGTTGTTAATATCTTTATGAATCCTTGGGAGGCCATTAATTATGGGTATAAGAAGATGTGATGCTACTAAATACTCATAGAGCTTTTTAGAGATGACACATGTCATAAGCAGATCATATAAGTTGTCTCTTATCTGAGATGTAATGTTATTAATCTCCCATTTATGTAACTCCTTATAGGTTTTGTCATCCAATAACATACTGATCATCTTCTCATGCTACACAAGACAAATTGATCCATTGAGAAAAAGGATTTATCAGCATATTTATGCCATCAAAAAGGCACACAACATCAATGCCTTGTAGAAATGTTGCATTAAATGCATGGACTTTAAAAAGTTTGGGTTTCCTGTACTTTAGAAGGTTCCAGTGCCTACTAGAGGTGGGGATTGGGAATTGCATCTAGAACAACATGAACTGTTTGGGCGGCTGCTTTTGAATGCAAGGATATCCCCTGGATTGATTGACTTTGGTTCTATAAAACCCATTTTAAGAAATAAGGCAGCTAGTATTTAACAAGATTCCTGGCATTTTATTAAATTTAAATAAGGTTTCACAAAATATTAAGCTCTATGTCAACTGGAGTTCATACATCTTTTGGCAGTTTGGTTTTAGGTTTGTGTTCAGGGATTACTACCCTTGAAGCATTTTGCATGTTAAATTTTACACTTCAGATATGAGCATGTTATATATAATAATTTTAATGTTTTCCATTTATTGGGCTTTGTTTTTAAATGTTTTCTTGGTATTATTTCTTAATTTTACAATAACAATCAATGCATGTTTCATTTTTGTAATGCTTGTCACCTTTAAGGCTTTTTAAGGAATGCAGGAAGTTGCTACATTGATTCTGAGAAAGTTTCTACTTTATTGGAATAAAAGCACTCAAACTATTAAACTCTCTGTGTACTGTGACGTTTCTGGTCAATGTTTTTTTTGTTTTATTTAGGTTTTGGAGTACGCTGGGTCGTGGTATTTTTGGTTACATTTATTCTATAATGTAAACTAGTCTTAACTTTAAAAAAATATCAAGCTGAAAAGTAGGGATTTAAATTTTTTGAAGTCTATGTTAAGATAGACTGAATTCCTTAGTGTAGACTATTTAATGAGTAAATATGACACAGATATGGAAAACTGGATTACAATACAAATCAGTTGAAATTTTTTAATCTGTAAATGTGACATAATAGGATATTTCCTAAAAAAGAATATTTATCCACAATCTCAAAGCAAATTGTGAGATACGGAAATCACAGTTATGCAAAATATATAAAATAATTAAGAGCTATGAATGTTGTGCGGATATTAATTATTAGGCTTATGCTATCCATATAAGTGGCTTAACTTTAACTAGAATTGATTTTAATATCTTCAAAAAACTGCATCATCTTTATTTTGGAGATTATTCTTTTGGAAATTTCTTCATAGAGCATTTATCACACCATATAGAATTAAATTGTATACAGAAGGAAGGAACTGGTTCTATAAAGTGTAAATCCTTAATTCTAGCAGATGGGCAGCATATGGTTTATGGTTACAACATTTTACAACCTCTTTGGGAAAAAAAATCAATATTTCATTTAACCATTGTGGTCTGAAAAATATATATTGACTAAAATGTTGGTGTTGTTTAAATGATGCAATATATACACCCAAGTCTTAATTTTTATTTCTCTGGAGCTTATTAACAATAGACAGGAAAATTAGTTGAAACACTTTGAAACAATGAACTTATGCATTCATATACAGAATGTATAAATACTGCCACTGTTGTGGGTCATAAATAAATGTTTACTTTTAATATGTAAACAAAAATATAACCAAAGAATATAATTACTGTTAAAATTTAACTCACTAATAGAGAACTTTTAATATACATTCCAGGATGAGCATATACTGCATGGTAGAATTTTAGTAATGTATATAAGAAGAGTGGGTATTGACATTTCTATAAATAGTTATTTGTTTTATTATATTAATGTGTTTTTCATGTACATAAAAGTTTAATAGTGGTATTTAAAACACTAAATAAATATACAGAAAGTACTGTAACAGCTTTTTAAACAAATCTGTAGACTACTCCTACCACCCTCCCCCCACAAAAAAGTAATCTCAGTGCAAGTTTGTCAATATTCTCAATATTTTTTGCAGACTATTGCTATACCACAAAGAATGTCAGAATAGATTTGTAAACTTTCAAAGATTTATACAATTTTACACTAATATGATTTTTACAATTCAATGTATACAGCTTTATTATATTTTTGCATTCATTGTAATTAATGATATATATAAGATATAGCAACTCTATCACTCAAAAGTCCAGTCATGTTGAGTATTTAATGTTCACAATTCCTCATTAAAGTCAAGAATGCTTGACATTCAGATTTATTAAATTACTTGTGAGATTTCTATCAATATACATATGTACATCAGTCTCACGTGTTGTTTTAAATCCATATATCACAGCATTTTCAGGAAATACATGCCCATTAACTTAATTCTATCAGACTCAACTCCCCAAAAAATGACTTTAAATTTAACTTTCTTGTCTATTCTGATAATTGAAAAATAGCTTATTTAGCAGACGTTTAGATAATGGGGATGAAACAGATATTTTATGGCAGCAATGAGCCCCTCACTATCCTTGGGTTCCACTGTTACTGTAGGTTCTGCTCAACCCCTGTCACCACATTCTGATTATTGCTTGAGCATTCAGTGTTCCTGTAGATGATCTCTAAGTTTATTGCTTGAATTCTTTAATAAATGAAAAAGACTCCCTCTTAAAATAATCTATTAATCATGACAGGTACACACTCAAATCACCTAATAGCCAGGACTATCACATCCATTAGATCATGTATTGGGAATTGTAGAATTACTCTTCATTGCATAACTACCTTTCTTAGATTTTGGGCGGCTTAAACATATGATTCATTTTGTAACCTTTCTAATCACTATGAATCACATGCAGATGGACTGTAGTCACAAGTTTCAAAAATGCTTACTATATCCATTAAAATGCATTCTATATATCTAAGCTACTTATGAAAAAGTGAGAAAATATCCTATGTCTACAAAAGTTCTCATTATAATAATTGAAAATGCTTTTATTCTTCTTTCTATTAATATCATTCATTCAGCATTAGAATTTCTTACTTAATAAATATAAAAAGATATAACTAAGGACAAACCACAATATTAATATTCAGTTTAGACCTCTTCATAACAATGCTTGATGTTTTGTGCAGTTTAGACCTCTTCATAACAATGTTTGGTGTTTTGTGCAAATTCTTTTAAGTAAATCCTTTACAGATATACTATTGAGAGGGAAGGATTATAATATTAATTACATTTAGAAAGTAATTTAGAAAAAAAATAGGCTCAAATTGTTTGATGCATTTAATTTTGGGGCAGTAGCATAGAAGAATAAAGGGAATAAATCCCTGATTGTGTTCCAAATGTCCTGGCTTTTGCCAAACTACTCAGGTGCTGGAAAAAAAAAAAAACAATCTGGGAGAGGTAAAGTGAATGAATAATAATGACTCACCCTTTCAGGGGGAATGAAGCAGTGGCTTCTGTTTGGCTGATCTCCACCTTGAAAATGGAGGCTTACAGAGCACCACAAAGTCCAGGAGCAGGGATTTAGGTTTGGCATTTCTAAGCTGATAATATAGCCTTCATTAACAATTGGCTGAAAGCAAACACATGAATTGGGAGGAAATAGGTTGCCCCAACAGTGAAGTGTTTGTTTATGTCAGCTACCAGGGCTTGGGGTAAAAGCTATACTTAGAAAACAAATTATTTAGCAGTGGTGGCACAAATCATCACCATGGCTGCCTTGGTGATAATTTTTCCAGTTGGCTCTCACCCTCATACTGGGGACTCCACAGCAGTGAAAAAATGAAAAGGCAGGATATGTTAGGAAGTGGCTTCATCATCAGAAGGCACAGGGATGAAAAGATGAAGAAAACATTTGTTAATGATTTTATCAAAGCTTTCTCATTGTATCTCTCATTTATGCTAACTTCAACTTCCTGCAGGACTCATATGTGTGTGTGTGTGTGTGTGTGTGTGTGTGTGTGTGTGTGTGTGTGTGTGTGTGTGTGTGTGTGTGTGTGAGTGTTTCTTGTAAGCTAAATGTGATTACCAAAAGCCTGCTTTTTGTGAACCTGTAACTTGGAAAACTTACTCCATTCAGTTTATATTCCCAGCCCAAAAAAAGAGTAATAGAAATATTCTCACTAGTGGGATATATAAGATATATATTCTTTATGACTGTCAGGTGAAACATTCTGTCATAACAATTGTAAGAATTCAGCAGTCATACCTTCTTTATTGATTACCTCTCTTGCCTCTTTCTCATTAGAAATCACGTGAAGCATTTCTTTTTCTTTTTTTTATCATCAGCAGGACCCATTATAAACCGGTCTTCCCTGCACTTCCCTAGTCCTTTTCTTCCTGTCCACCCACCCCAAACTCATATTGTCCAAATTTTGTTTTTCACAATTTGTCTTCTTTTTTAACACCTTTATTGAATTACCACTTGTGACATAGGCAAATTTATATTTATATAAAAGTAATCAAACTCTATTAACAAGTTCACGTTTACAAACATTACACTTCACATATATTGCTATATATCATATAACATAAGCAAAATTCCTACACTTCTTTTTTTGCCTTCTTTTTGAGATTTTTCCCCATCCTTTCAAACACAACCCAGCCAGCCAAGATGCCACTGAAATAAATGTCGAATAAGTTACTGAATTAAGCTTGGAGTCTGGGAGTCACCAGATCCCCAGAAATCAAATGGAAAGAGATGCTCTGAGGTGCATCTGAAGATACTTTTTCTAACATGTTCATCCATGGTGTCCTGAACAAAAATAATAAGAAAAGAAATAAATTAATTCTTATGTTTTTTTTTCTTTCAAGGAAAATAAGTTGTGCCAAAAGTTTAATGTTTAATGCTATCAACGTAGTGGTTCCCAATGAACTGACATTACAAATGCTAGCAAGGCTATATAAATCCTATCTGGAAATAGCATGTGCCGCTCTTAATCTTAAAAAAAAAGGTAAGCACCTTTGGTGTACCACTCTGGTGTTAGATTGGCATGAATATAAAAACACAAATCACCATAGACATACATGATACACTTCAGACTTAGGAGGAATACAGAGCACATGGATAAAGCCCACAAATAAAAGTACATGCAGAGTCCACACAGAAGGAATCACAGCCAAACCAGAGAAGCAAATGCTATAAAACAGCAATTCTATTTACTGCACAACTGTGCCAATGATCAGCTGTTACAATATGCATCCTGCCAAGACTGCCAAAGCCCAACAAACAGCCCCTGTATCCAGCAATTAAAGCCACATTTATTGATTATGTACACCTTAGATAGAAAACTGTAATAAAATAAGAAAAAAATGACTGCTGCCTACAGTAATGCATTCACACACAGATGTGACCATCATTTATAACCATCTGCAAGGCTGTGTCTATACACTTTAGATGTTTGATTGTGATCAAACTAATGAATAAATACATAAATAACTACTATAGAAGGATGTGTCTTCTCAGTTCACTGCTGTCAGAATACAGTGTACAACCCACTGTTGCCCCTTTTACCTCTCAACCTCTTAGCTCAAGAATCAAGAACAATGTTAAAAAATGATAGACAAAGAGCCAAAAGCAAGGACTGATACTGCCTTTAAGTTAAAAAAAATTGCTAGAACAACAGGTTTACATTAGCATGCTTTTTTGAAGGCTATAAACACTGAAACTAATGTGTCTGTCATTATTTACTCACTGTGATCATTACTGATTTGCTAGAAAAAATACAATCTTCAAAATGAACAGAGCAAATGTAATGCAAAATCACAGACATCTGCAGTATCAGGGACAGTTGAGGGCATCTATGCCCCACCACATTCCAGTATGTATAAGACACATGCACACACACACACACACACACACACACACACACACACACACACACACACACACACACACACACACATGTGACCATCAATTGCACCCACTCATATGACTGACTGTTCAGTGCTAAACTTTGGTTGTGATCAAATGAACAAATACATACATTAATATATACATACAGGTATGCACCGTCTTAGCTAACTGCTGTCACAATACAGCATGAATACACTAGATACCAACTCACCCACATATAACCTCTTAGTTCAAGGATCAAGGAAAAAGGCAAGCTAAAATGAGAGACAAAGGACCAAAATCAGGGACAAATATTTAGAAAGTTGCTAGATTAATAAATATTGCATTAGCATGTTTCTTCCAAAGGCTATTTATGTCTTTACCTCAAGGGTTTTAGTCAGATGGCTGGATTCAATAAAGCCTACACAATCATTTTTGACCATGTGTGCACAGCTGTGTGATATGCACATGTCTGTGAAGAGTTTTAGATTCAGTAAACTTTGAATAGCAGTGCACATTCACATGCAAACATAGAAACTTCTGTGACATGGAAATTACAGCATAAGTAGCTGAATTGTATGCTGATGAAGTAAATCAACATAGTGGAGTGATTCAACAGTTGTAAAGCAACCATGTAGACTCCATGCTCATGTTGGCTATGTATTCGAAAGTTTTCCTAATACAGCCTCAGAAAGGAGTCTACACAGAAACAAGAGCAAGCAAATGTCTGTAGATTTGTACAAAACAGACTATAACATGTAACTTCACACACATTATGACATCATCAGACACCTTGGATGCTAGAAAATTATATTAATAATAGCAACGATTTATTTTTAAGTGCCATGACATAAATGCAGCTTTGCACCCATAACCCCAGATGAACAATGTACTTGTAACTAATGTAGACAGCTAAAAGTGTAAACCCCATGAAACACAGTATTCAAAACCTGCATTCCTCTGTGCAGATATATACCTCAGTAATACTCTCCCTTGAGTGTACAACATTGGGCTCCCCTTCAGTTCCCCTTCCTATATGGTTACCAACTGTGTAGAGTCAGGGTTGCCAGCATGGTGAAGATGTAAATGAGGTCAAAATTCATCAGAATTGCTGAATCCCAAAAACTTGTAACTGTGTAGGGATGTTCACTTCATTTAGCCACTTCCACAATGTTCGTGTTGAATGCATAGCAACAGTGAATGATGACATCAGGCTGTGTCAGGTTAAATTTACAGAGGTGTACATGTAGGTCTGTGAAGTGTAAAAGTGGATGTAAGCAGTGTACAATTCACAAGGTTTGATTCATCCTCATTATTGCTTGTTAAAATGTATCATCTCTGTCCACTTTAAGTAAAAATTTATTTTTTTAATTTTTGTCCTTGTTTGTGTGATGCAGCACTTAGTGCAGCCACAGGAAATGGAAGAATGAATAGCAAGTTTCTCAATGCATGGCACGTAACTACTCTTGTGGCAGCATGTGTAGGTGTATGTCTAGACTATAGAAAATTCTGGGTTCTAGTACAGGGTCTGCAACTTTCCTCCAATTTTTGAGCTGCATGTTTGCACAATATCACACTCATGGAGAAAAGTTAAACAAGATCAGCTGTGATTATCTTATTTCAGCATCTGTGTGTGCAACAGCACATAGGTGCACATTGTGCACTAATGAGCACCAATGAAGTTGATATATTCAGTAAAGCAGCAGGCGTTTTTTATAGCTGCTAATTACAGCAGAAGTAGATGATTTTCAGTGCGGTGGAGCTATTCAACAAACTGTAAAGCATTCATGTAGCCTACATTCTGTTTTTTTCCTGCATACATCAATACCATGGGAGTAGAGACAAGGAAATTCTAAGCCTAAAATAAAGTTATGTCAACTGCTGCATTTGCAAGGTAAGTCCTGAACCTATAATGTATTCTGTAATAATATTATGGCATATCTCTGTATATTTTAACTTGGTGCAGTAATGAAGTAAATAATGGTGTATTTGTAGAGAAAGTACCTTAAAATGTGACAGAAGACACTTATCTTACTTATATTTGTCCATTACTAAGTTTTTCTTTCATATTCTTCTTGTTTTTCATTGCACATTTTGTGTGATGTGCCTCATAGTGCAAACAGAGGAAGTGGGTAATGGCTGTGTTTATCTGGTTTGCACAAGGCATAGCAGGCCATCTAGGAAGCAAATGGTCAAAAATAGCAACCGGATGCATTCAATTAATAACCTTGGCCATTGTGAAAACCTGGCCTGGAGTACATATGGTACTGGCTTCCAGTACAGAGTGTGCAACCTCTCTTTTATTGCTGTAACATTGTAGCTTACAGCAATGAAGTGCAACATAGAAAATTGTTTCCTCAACATTCTTGTGGTAACAGGTATAAGTGTAAGACTGTGAGGCACATGGTCCTGGGTTTAAATACACTATCTTCCATGTAGTATTATTTGTACTGATAGAGTAATATATGTATTGTTACATTTATGCTCAAATGTATGACTATGGGTATACTGAACAGTATAGTCCTGTAAATGTATTCCTGCTATCTTGACCATCATGGCTTTAACTTTTGCAAAAAAACACATACACGACTGTCTATACATGAAACTGCTTGCCATTGTTGCATTCTGCTTGGCAGATGTTAGCAATCTGGCTCGCATTTGTACGTCATTTACCTACACACAAACATGTGTAAGTCGCACGTGTGTACATTTTTTTAACCATCGCACAAATCCACTGCTCACTGCACTATCAAACTGTATATATGCTGCTTTCTTACTGATGCTTATTGTCCATTTCCTTTGTATGACATAAAACTACATATGGAAACATTGCAAATTTAGGGCACATTTTAAGCATACATCATATATTCACAATACATACATGTGTTGTTCCCCCAGCAGTACAACCCTGGGGGCTCAGTATTTTCTTATATACATATATCAGCCCCACTACAAAGTGTAATATATAATGTTGTGTGTTGCCTAATGAACAGAGTTAGCCAGTGGTGCTGACAACTTTGCTCTGCTAAACTCAAACATCCAACTATGCTCAATAAGGGTACTTGTATTTTTACACAGCTAGGCTTTTATACACCCTAGTGCTGTTAGGCTACTGGCCTCATATGAACCTGTGAATCTATGTGCCTATACAAGCCTCCTAACCTGTTGTCCCCCACATCGCTTACTGATCTCATCTAGTATAAGTGCACCTGCAGCCATGCAAAAGTCAGACTTGTGCAGTGATACTTGCATAAAGTACTGAGTTCTGTAGTCCGTGTACTTAGAAAGGTAAGGGTTCTGTTCTCACTGCAGTCAATTTTTGCATGTATGCGTGTGTGTGTGTGTGTGTGTGTGTGTGTGTGTGTGTGTGTGTGTGTGTGTGTGTGTAGCCAGAAGAGCAAGTTTGCATGCTGCAGTTACCACCCCATGATATAAATTGATGGGATTTTGATACTTGGACCTGCCTACACATGTTTTTCAAGCAGGCCTCCCACCTTTTTCTGTCCAACATGCACTGCTGATGTCATCCACTATAAGCTGACCTTCAGCAATTTAAAAGTTAGACTTGTGGTGTGGTGCTTGCATAGAGTACAGTGTTCTAGACCCCATACACTTAGATAGGTAGGGGTTCGGTTCTTACTGCAGTTAACTTGGTGTGTGTGTGTGTGTGTGTGTGTGTGTGTGTGTGTGTGTGTGTGTGTGTGTGTGTGTGTGTGTGTGTGTGTAGACATGGTATCCTACAGTTACTTCTCCAAAGGCATGGCTTGCCAGTATTTTGAAACCTGCACCTGCTTACACATCCATTTCAGGCAAGCCTCTCACCTTTTTTCTCTTCAACATGCACTGCTGATGTCACCCACTATAAGCTGACCTACAGGAATGTAAAAGTCAGATTTGTGCTGTGGTGCTTGTGTATAGCTCTAGAGTCTGTGCACTTAGATAGGTAGGGGTTCTATTCTCACTGCAGATAACTTGGAGTTTGTTTGTGTGTGTGTGTGTGTGTGTGTGTGTGTGTGTGTGTGTGTGTGTGTGTGTGTGTGTGTCTACTCAGCAGAGTAGATGTTTTATCCTACAGTTACTCTCTAACTGCATGGTTTGTCAGTATTTTGATACCTGCACCTGCCTACACATCCATTTCATGCAGCCCTCCCAACCTCTTTTCTCCCACTATAAGGTGACCTGCAGACATATAAGTCAGACTTGTGCTGTGGTGCTTGCATAAAGTACTATGTTCTATAGTCTGTTTGCTTAGGTAGGGGTTCTGTTCTCACTGCAGTCAACTGGATGTGTGTGTATCTCTACTCAGGAGAGTTGACATACTATCCTATAGTTACTTTTCCAATAGCAAGGCTTGCTAGTCTTTTGGTACTTGCACAAGCCTACACATCCATTTCATCCAGCCCTACCAACCTCTTATCTCCAGCAAGGACTGCTGATGTCATCATGTCATCATAAGTTGACCTGCAGACATGTAAAAGTCAGATTTGTGCTATGGTGCTTGCAGAAAGTATTATATTCTGTTGTCTGTGTACTTAGATAGGTAGGGCTCCTATTTTCACTGCAATCAACTGTGTGTGTGTGAGCTGTTACTTGACATTACAGAGAGCATTTTACACCAGCATGTGGGGCACTGTTATCATCATATGCTCAACAGACAATGCTGATGTCATCGACTATATCAGCTTAGTGCATATGCAGTCATGCCACCAGGGCAGGATCAGACACTGGACTAGAGCCCAGGCAGATGTCACCTTAGGTTCATAGGTTCATAAGAGATTATTAGCCTATTGGCCCTAGGGTTTTTATAAGCCTAGCCATCTTTTACCCTTGTTTCCTTATTGACCAAGTTACACGGTCTATATTTGCAGCTTGAGTATATGATCAGCACCAACTGCTCTTTTCCAAAAGGGACTTAGGTGACACCCTCAGGGTAGGTTTATGGAGTCTATATTAAATCATTGAAATCTTCTTTAATCAGTGGATTATTCACTGACCCCTATCTATTGAAACTAACTTCAGCGAACATTGATTTTTTTTTACAGAGTAAGTAACCAAGAAAACTAAGGGAGTGGCTGGATCTCAACCTTTGTGCCAGATTCAATCTCTGCACCCCCTGACTGTGCCTCAGTTTTGCCACCATCATCATCAGTGTCTGATGAGACACTGACATCAGGTAGCACAGTGCCCACACTCCCACTGTCATGACCACCTGTGATAAAAAGAGAGCAACACAGGCATGCATTAATAGCTGTACTACTATGGCACAATATATGCTAAACAACTAACAGTGCTGCCATTATTACAAACAGTACAACAATACACACCACGGGCCTAAAATGACACATTTTGATATTTCTTTAAATTGATCTGTAGTACTGAAATAAATTTATTTTTTTACCATCTGCAGGAGGGTGGCCATGGTGGTGCAGCGGTTAGCATTGCCGCCTCACAGCAAGAGGTTCTACGGTTTGATTCTTGGCTGGGGGTGTCTTCTGTGCGGAGTCTGCATGTCCTCCCTGTGGTCGCATGGGTTTCCTCCGGGTGCTCCGGTTTCCTCCCACATCCCAAAAACATGCTGTAGGTGGATTGGACACTCTAAATTGGCCCTAGGTGTGAGTGTCTGCATCTGTGTGCCTTCTGTGGAAGGTTGGGTGCCGGACTGGCAACTTGACACCGTAAAACTCCACTGTCAATCATGAGCAGACAGGTGATCTGCTGTGACGACCCCTAACCGGGAAAAAGCCGAAAGAAGAAGAAGAAGAAGAAGAAGTTTACCATCTGCAGGAGGCATAAATTGCTGGATTTCTGATGGTCCTGAAATAAGTAAAGCAAGAGGCAAGGACAACATCATCACATTTAACAGTAAGACAGAGGATACTACATGCACTCCTCTATAACTGCATTAAGTGTACGTTCAACAAAAACATAGCTGACAACTCCAAACTGAGTTTATCACTGTACCAATCTTCAGTCCCCCCCAAAAGTCACGTGATGCAGAATTAACTTTCATTTCAATCGTTTTACTATACAATAGTTCTCAGCTGGTCATATAACAAAGCCTACCTGGAAATTCCTCCTGGGACTGAGAAGAAGTGGCACCCACGTCAATGACATACTGTTGGCCACTGCACTGTGAGTTGTCCTCTTGGAGGATATCTGCCAAGAAATCTTCACTGGGGGTGAGGGATAGTTCTGTAGCAGGCCCACCGCCAGTTACCCTCTGGTCTTGGGCAACAGCAGCTGCGTGCCTCCTTGGAGAGATAATTATGTCAGTAGCCCTGTGGCACACCTACTCATGTGTCTGGCTGTGGCTGCCCAAAGAATTGATGTTGGCAACAATATGCTGCCATACTCTTAGCCTTTCTTGCATATTAGGACTCCTTCCCAGAAGAAATACCCCATGTTGACAGAGTACATCAGCAATGATATTCTTCTCGGCTTCAATGAAGGGGGGTCTTTGCCTCAATAACATTTTGTGTCCTAAAAGACAACGGAATGATAATCCACATAAGTATCACATAACTACAAAGTAACTGTTACCAGATAAAACAGTAAGGGTAGGCAGTCAGTAGTACCCACTGGAAAAACATAAAACAGTCTACAGATGTGAAATACTAACAACAGGCAGGATGCAAAACAAGGAGAATAGCAAGAGCAACATATCCTTTTATGTGCAATAGCAGTAACTCAACTGTGCTCCCCCCTGAAATAACATTCTAGTTTGTGACATAACAGTGCCTTTTCTTTTCTCCCCCAGCTACAAAAGAGGAGGCACATGGACCTTTGAAATGCAAAACATGCATTCAAAGGATTTGTCCCTTCTGACTAATGCATACAGATAACAATGTAAAAGCCTTTCTTTCACATTATTCATTAATATATTCCAGCATATGCATTATGTAGGTAACAAAATGGGAGCATACCTCCTGGAGTTCAATACTCCTCTGTAAAGATATATTTTTAAGTATTTTGCTTTTGTGAAGTCATGCAAACATGTAGCTAGTGTCCTCACCATCAGTTGGGCTAGTTACACATTTACCTTTTTATAATGGAGTGGATTATTAATTGATTTCATTTGTCTTAGCCTGTGTTTCAGAGATGCTAATTACAGCATAGGCAGCTGAAATACATGCTAATCAACCAATCTGGTGGAGCTATTCAACAAGCTATAAAGCAACTGTGCAGACTCTATGCCAGTTTTTCCTGTGGATTACAAAAATATTGGCGTACAGACACAGAAGTTCTACACAGACAGAATGTTAGGAGCTGCTCCATTTGTATGTGCTACAGGCTGCAGGCAATGCTGCTGCTGCCAATAGGCCTAGGCCAAGACAGAGAAGAGTTTTCAGGCCACATTTAGCTTATCACAACATACATGACATGGACATTGTAGGGTGCTACACGGTAGACAGGGACACAATACAGGAACTCTGGGACCTCTGCCACCTCAACTCAGAGTCAGAGCCTTTACCTCCCCATGTATTGGCTGTATATTGCTTGTATCATAGTCAGCCCTGAACTAAAACTGTGGCAACTGCTGCATTTACAAGGTAAGTCCTGAACATGTACTGTACTGCATAATAATATTACGACATGCCCTTGTATTTCATCACTTGGTATAGTAAGCAAGTAAAAGGTTGGAGATTTGTACACAAACTAATATAACATGACAGCAAAGAGTTATTTGACTTGCATGTGTCCACTAGCAAGTAGTAGGCCTCAGGCCTCAAAATTTCAAGCATTGATACCTCCCCCAAGTACTGATGATCACTACATGCCCTCAGTTTAGCACCATACATTTGTAATGGGAAATCATAACAGAGAGAAATTAGAAAGTAATGAGAAACATTGCAGTTTCTGACTTCATAACCCTCACAAGATCCAACAGGCAGGATGCAAAACAAGGAGAGTAACAAGAGCTGCATATCCTTGTTTGTGTCATAACAGTAGCTCAGCCTGGGTTCACCCCCCTCAGAATAACAGTATACCATTGCAAGTCCCATAACAGGAAGCCACCTTTGCCCCCCCAATAAAACAACAGTCTCTGCTTGTGTGAGCCATCCAAACTTGCCTTCATTTGATGGCAACTACATATTATAGTATCCTCAATTAATATCCTTTCATATTTTATGTAAATGATATAGACTGGTTTACACACTGCATGTCTCTGAGTACTGGTCAGATAACTGATGCATGACCAAGAAACACAGAAAGGTAAGACAGAACTGTATAGCTGCAAGAAATAATCATAGCAGGTTGTGTGATCATTAAGTGCACTGCATCCAAATATATTAAATATAATATATTAACAAATAAAATGTTATGCCTTGACATCAGTGTACATTCAGTTGCATTTGCTTGTGTGAGGAACTACTTCATTTCTTTGCTACAAAGCTGTTTGTGTGGCAAAGATGAATAAATCCCCATCATGTTTTCTGATGGTGCATTGGAGTGAGAGTTGGGATCCAGACCTATGTAGGCATATCTCATGTGCACTAACATTTTCTACTGTGTATGTCATAGACTGTTTTTTCTCATTACAACTATTTCTTTTTTTTTCCATTGGGACCACTGTTTGCATGATGAATCACATAGCACAAATGGCTTTGGCTATGCTCATCTAATTTTCGTGTAGATCGGCAGTGGACAACCCCGGTAGTAAACAGGACCCAGACAGCCACAAACATACACTGGACACATTCAATTAATACTAACACATTTCCCAGTGATATACACCATTATGCACCATGTTTGTGCAATGGTAAGTGATGCACAACACTTTCAAATGTTGTAAAACCAAGTGCGCACTCCCAGTAAGCATGACACCTGCAGTTGGTGGGAAAACATCATTCTACATTGATCTTGATCTCTGGTAGGCATGACAGGCACTTGTAGAGAGGTTTTAAGATTCTGTTCTAAAAGATGGGGTGTCCAGGAGTCCAAAGTGTTTGTTGGACTCCTAGTGAATGAACATGGGCCCAAGGTTTTGCAGAAGGACTATTGTGGCTTGGATTACAAAGCAGAGACATGAAATGGATACCTTCAACCATTGGATTGAGGAATGTAAGACTGGGGGCACCTCACAAATGTGTAAGTATCACTTGCAGAGACTACTTGTAAGAATTAAAAGCTGGATATAGTCAGGACTGGTATTCATAATGATGTCCTGTTTTGTTCTGTTCTGTTTTTTCCACAGCTGTCACAGACCAAGAAGTGAATGCAGGAATCCATGCTGCTAAATTGGCATGGAGGCATGGATGCAAGAAGCATATGGTATGTATGCATCCGAACAGTACTGTTATTTTAGCATTAAAAATAAGACACCTTTATTGGTTTATTATACAGCTGTATAATTGAGCATTCATCTGTCATCTGTAACAGTAAAGTATACATGCATGAGTCTGGAGGTCAAAATAACAGTTCAGTATTAGACAGCAGTCAGAGGTTGTAGGTTCAGAAACCACACTTGCCAAATATACAATACTGTTAAGTTTTCATCAATATTGCAATGTAACGTCAGAGCTCTGAAGCAGTGGCACCAATGGCCTACTGTAAACTGTAATCAGTATAATTGGAAAATGCACATGTGAAATATATCTATGCATTAAGGAATGCTTGCTGCAATCTGTAATATATTGTGCATCTGTTAGGAGCTGGGTAGCCTTAACATTAAAAAAGGTATTTGTTAGGAGTTGGTAGTCTTAAACGCAAAGGTAACAGAATAGAGTCAAATAATTGTATCAATGCTTTGTATGACCTGTTAGCACCCCCCTGCTTCCCCTGCACTACCTGGCCCTTCAGGTAGTTCTGGCCCACAAGATAGACCAGTTTCATTCCCTCCAGGAGTAGTGGCAGAGGTGGTGAGTTTATCACCTGTGATGAACTGCCAGGCTTGGTGCATAGAATTGTGTGCCACACAGTTGGTGCATGCCTATGCCAGCTGGAAACACTACTCTCCATAACTGTATTGAATAACACAAGGTGACACAGATGCCAGACACTGCAGCCATTGGTGCAGTGAGGTGACAGTGATGACAGTCCAATGGATTATGACTCAATTTTCACTGTCATCCAGCTTGACTTCCATGGGTTTGCAATATCCTCACCCCCACCCCAACCATGGTGTTCACCTACCGCTTGTGTCCTTCAGCGTCCTCTTGTCTTGTCTGTCTTGTCTGTCTGCAATTGCTTCCTCACCTGTCCAACTTACCTCATACAGGTATTCCTAGATCCCTTCCTCAACATTCCTCTCTCTCTCTCTCTCCAAAAAAAAAAAAAAATTGTCTCATAAATAGCTCTCCATGCAGATGTGTCTTTATGACACACTTGATTCAGTCCAATTGGTTATACAACATGATTGTGTTATGGTCACCCCTCTCTCTGGAGTCCAACTTCAGCTAATAGTTTGCATATATGATCATGTTTTATTCTTGAAGAAATGTACAGCTATGGTTCTTTCTTACATCCTTCCTGCATAGTCCTGCCATCCTTTCACTTTGTTCTTTCCCCTGCTTGCTCTCCATTTCACCACTTTCTTGTCTTCCCCATTTTTTCTTTAAGAAATTATTGTGTGATGCTGCACATTGTGCACCAAAGTGGAGCAATGATAAACGGCAGCAATATAAGTAGATATATTTAAGTATCATGCACACTTGTAAAATTACTGCTTATACCCATATTCAAACACAGTAACATCTGCCTCCAACAACAATGCATTAACACGTGCTGCCACAGAGTCAGTTAGTTAGCAGTTGTATTTTATACAATCAATAGCAACTGACACAGTTTAGCAAAGATTTCCTTTTGTACTTTCCTGTGCTTGCTCCCCATATCACCAAGGTCATATCTTCCCCATTAATTTTGTATGAAGCAGCATTGCACAATCCCCAGTGATGTTTTGTAAAGAATTGCACAATACCCATTTCGTTTTATAAAGCTTTAGTGCGAGATGGTGAGCAATGCTGCACATTGCAACTATGGATAAGCAAAACTACTACAAAAGCAGTTCAATGTATTAGCAACAGCTGTATTCAGAACCAGTGCCATCTGGCCCCAGAAAGGAACTTATCACTGATTTAAGTGAATTAATACCTGAAGCTAGAGTTCTCCAGTTCGATCCTCAGCTAGGATGCCTCCACTGTGGAGACTGAATGTCCTCCCTGTGGTCGCATGGGTTTCCTCTGAGTGCTCTGGTTTCCTCACATATCCCAAAGACATGCTGTAGTTAGAGTGGACACTCTAAATTGGCCCTAGGTGTGAGTGTGTGCGTACGTGTGTGTGCCTTCTGTGGAAGGTTGAGTGCCGGGCTGGCAACTAGACACCGTAAAACTCCACTGTCAATCATGAGCAGACAGGTGATCCGCTGTGGCGACCCCTAACTGGAAAAAAGCCAAAAGAAGAAGAAGAATACCTGGAGCTAGAGATTCAGTGCAGTTAAGTCTGCCATTTGTTATTCAGTCTCTAAAATATGCCTGCTACTCAATTTTGTCTGTAGCACGATCGGTTGATGCATTGATCCATTCATTTTTGTTTTCAGATGGTACTGGGTTCAAATCCAAGTGTTATGTGACAGTTCCAAATGTGTAAATCCAAATTCTGAAGTGTGATAGTTGATATGGAGTCTCTAAAATATGGCTAGATGGTACTGGTTTGCAATACAACTTTATATAACACGTATAACTGCTTTTTGCCATAACCACTCATTAGTGCGAGATGTGCATCATCGGTCATTTATGCTTTAAAGAAAAGAAATGGGAAAGATAAGAAAGTGGTGAAATGAGGAGCAAGCAGGAGGAAGAACAAAGTGAAAGAAGGGCAGGAATGTGCAGAAGGTATGTAGGAGAGAACCATAGCTATCCATTTCTTCAATAATAAAACATGATCATATATGCAAAATAATAGCTGAATTTGGACTGAGACCTCCAGAGATAGAGAGGTGACCACAACATAATCATGTTGTATAACCAAATGGATCGAATCAAGTGTGTCATGAAGATATTTGTGCAAAGTGGAGAGCTATGCCTGGAAAGATTTTTTTTTTGTTTGTGACACAGGTGCCCGTTTTTTTTTTTTTGTTGTTGTTTGTAGAGAGAAAGTAGAATGTTGGGAAGGGATGTAGGGATGTCTGGGTGAGATAAGTTGGGCAGGTGATGAAACAATTGCAGACATAGATGGTGAAGGACACAAAAGGTGGGTGAACACCATGGTTGGGGACAGGGTGGGAAATCCAGGTCCCATGCATGTCAAACTGGTTGATAATGAGAGTCTAGTCCTCACCCAGTGGACTGTCATCACTGTCATCTCACTGCATCACTGGCTTCAGTGCCTGATGTCTGCATCTCCTCTGTATACTCTAAATGAAGATGGAGAGCAGGTGTTCCATCTGGCATAGGTGTGCACCCACAGTGCAGTGCACAATCCTACACACCATCCCTGACAGTTCCTGTCAGGTAAGCTCCCAGAGGGAGATACCTAAACTTCTTCACCTACAATGGTTGCTCATGTCCACCCTGCAGAGAGCCAACCCACTATTCACAGTACAGAACTGTGGCCACAAATGCGGAAGTTCTGATTTTCTTCCCAACTGTTTCACTTAGTAGAAGAATACTCATTTCAACCCAGATAACTGTTACTTGCAAAATAGGGAACACCACCATCTAAAAACTATAAAAAATGCAACTTATTTTTTCACATTGAATCATGATGAGTGGGTGTTAATCAAAACTTTGGTATAGTCTTATGCCCACTTTGAATATAACTGACTTAATGTTGACAATTATTCACAACTCTTATTCTGCTAATGCATGAGATATTTGAGAAGCACATACTAGTTTCCCTAAGAACATCTTTTATTGTAGTACATTCGCAAGCATTCCAGAATACATGGTCAAATGCCTCTTCCAGATACACAAAGTACATGTAGAGCTTGTTGATGGACTCCTACAATGCATGCAACATTCCTGAGAGAACAAAAGATTTATTCTAGCCCTACAGGATGGAATTCACACTGATCTTTTTAAATCTGTGGCTAGAGTTTTAAATTAAATCTTTTCAACATCCTGGTACAGGCTTTCTCCTAGAAGAATGAAAGGTATGACCCCAAAGCTATGGGAACATGCCCTTCTGTCACATTTTTGAAAATAAGGAATCCTGTTTCTTCACAGCATTAAACTACTACACAGAAACAATATCCAGTGCTTTCAGCATTATTGACTAGATCTCTTTCCTTTTGTAGTCTTGCCATATCAAAAAAAAAAAAATTAACCTGTTCCAGTGGCATCCTCTACAGGGATGGTCCCAGTTGAACCATTTATTTCAAGATCTGTTTCCTGAAATGAAGTCATGTCCATAGGGATTGGGAAGTCTTTAAAGTGTTCACTCCATCTCTTCTCACTGTTTTCATTCAAAGCCATCATTTCTACACCCAGATAGTTTTACTGAAGCCCTATGAGGCCATCTGAAAAGCAGTCCTTACTGGACCCCCAAATTCCTCCCGCATCTTGTCCTTAACTCCTTATTGGAAGTTTGAGACTCAATAGTACTAGTCCCAAAGCTACTAAAATATGTGTAATTCACTAGAAATATAAAGCTGCATTCATTAGCATTTTTCTCAGGGGATCAACACCTCGTACACTCTCCTGGTGTAGAAGGCTGCAACCCTCCTCACACCCTCACTTCTTGCATATGCTAACTCCTGAGAAAAAATGGAATTCTCTGAGATACACCAATTTTGGACTTATATTTCCTCCTAACTGCACTTACATTTCTGCAGTTCTGAGGATCCCACTTACAATCTTTGAATCTACAACAGGAATACCTTTGCTTCATTGACTGATGCAGCTGCTGCATACTTTACCCGTTGGCAACTGACTTCCTTCTCCATTGATGTCCACTTGGGGACCATTTTGGGCATATCTCCTTCTTGCCACATCATCTAATGAGTTATTTGAAATTCCACTTCTCTGATATCCTGGTAGTAAATGTGACAAGCTTTTCTGAAGGCAAGAGTTGAAAATAATCCACATGCAAACACTTGCTAGGCATTCCTCAGTCACGCTCACTACACTTTCAGATTTCCCATGTATATTTAGCTTTCAGCACAGTCATGTGACCCAGCTAACCACCAAGCTGCTAACACTTCACAGCTCAGCATCACTTCTGGCAACAATATCGACAACATAATGTCTGAGATCTAATGGCATGACTATAGAGTTAATCGTTGAACATTAGCTCAAGATCCCATGATACTTGCTACACGTATGAACAACCGTGTGTTTATATTTGGAGCTGACTTATTGATCCAAATTTTCCTTTATTTCTTCCACTTAAACAAACTACTGATATTGGTGCAAGGTGTTTCTACAGCAACTGTGTCATACTATGTGAAAACACTAAAGCATGCAGCATGTTTATGCTAAAGTTGCTTTCTCAGAAGTTTTATTTTTACCACTAAATTTGAGCAAGTCCAAATTTAGTAAGCTACAATGACAATCTATTCGAAAACTATTCTCTTAAAATGGCCCGATATTCAGAATTCATATTTGCTTTAAACCGGATCTTGAGACTGGTATTATTTGGAGAAAACTAATTTTCTACCCATTGCATGAATATACGACACAGCAGTATCCTCTCAGTATAACAATGTTGTTGTATCTTTCTGCTTTTCTCGGTTAGGGGTCGCCACAGCGGAATTCGGTCTGCTAATGATTGGCAGTAGATTTTTATGTACCCAGTCGCCAGCCCTGACATAAAACTTTCAACGAAGGTACGCCAACTCACGCATGTCTCTACACAGAAGACACTTTAGCTAAGGATCGAACAGGACAACATTTTACTGTGAGGCGACAATGCTACCGCAGCACCACCACCACCACCGCAGTCCCTCTCAGTATAACAATGCTTTTAATTAAATACCATGCTGACAAAATGATGACACATCAAGTACAAAATTATTTTAATAGATAAACATTATTTTAGGTATATAAATGTTACAGACACTCCAAAGACCACTTTCAGCATTTTTTTGCATTTTAATTGATGTAGTTGTATTCTAATAAATTGTTTGCATTTATTTAGGGAAGGCTGAGAAATATTTTATCTTTGGAAAATGCTGGCAATCTCAGAAACAAATTAGTGTATTCTTGCACTATTTTGGCTGTAATATCCATTTAAAGCACGCTTATTGAAAAAAACAGTAATGGAATATAGTACTTTGTCACCATCTAATGGTTATTTCTAATCATTGCAGAGCTTACTAAAATTATTTTGCTAAACATAAAGTACCTAATGAATGAAATATCAGATTAAACCAGTACAGTTGTTAAATAATTAAAGCACAGAGTCTATTAAACCAAATAGTTTATTATCGTGAGCATGGTGCTTGCCTATTAATTTCTGACAATTTTATATAAATATGACACTAATGCTGTGTCTTTGTAGCTATCATTATGTAAACATTATTTGTCTTATTAAATGTAGCATAGTTTAAAAACATATAGGAAGTTTTGAATATGTGTCAGTGCCAAAGCAGTTCTTAAATGTTTGTAGCCTTTGGATTTTAAAGTTACTGTAATGCTTGCAAAATTCTACATATGGATACTATGTGAACTCAAGCTCTTTATATTTATACATTTGTCTCTAAGACTTTGCCGAATGCATAAGAAATAACCAATGGATTGTTTTTTTCTAAACTTGGCTTTTCTAGTGGATTCATTTACAGCATTACAAAAAGTACTGACTAAGGAGAACTTATGTCCAAATGCTTTGAAGAGTTATTAAACCTTTGCTATAATTACACAATACCAGCATTTTTGCTGACATTTTTTTTCTCTGCTGAAGTTCTTATTTATATCCATTGGTCTACGAGTCAGCAAAACAAAACATTGTGGTGTAGTGTTCTTTAATTTAAATCTTCCAGCATTAAGAAATGCCAAATGCTGATACAGTCAGTTCCAAAATTATGCTGATGATTGATGTACAGAAGGCTGATAATTGCAGCATTTGTTTCTCAAGTACATTTTAAATCCAGCCTTATTCACATTTGTAGATGAACTCATTCCCTATTTCTGGATTTGCACAGAGCACCTCATTTACATGTATGAGGTACCTTAGGGTCTTCTTCATAAATGTTAATTGAAATGCTGTGAAAACAATTACACTAGCTCAGTTAATTAGTATGGATTACCAATTCACTCTGATTAGAAATTAAACTAAACATGTTTCTGCTGAGTCTGAACATGAGCACTTTCAATGTAGTTTGAAGTCAGATACATTTATTTCTCTACTTTATATGCACTGTGAAAAGAACTACTCATTTTTCCATTGTAACCCTTGTATCTTGGTCTCTTGCTGTGTAAAGTAGGAACTGGTCAGACTTGTCTGAGTGCAAACTTAAAGATGTCCATCAGGACAATAACATCAATATACGAGGCCATAATACCGAGCAATATGTCTAACCACTGTCATGCATTTTTATATATTATTTCACTTGATAATGGGTACCTACACCAGAATGAATGTACCATTACAAGATTTGCAAATGTCAAGCTGAAAGCACAGAAATACATTATTGACAAACAACAGTCAAAAATCTGCAACAATGGTGAAAAATGACACTGAACGTTATTATGCTTACTGTTCTCTCAGCTTTTGATAAAATGATTTCTTAAGCTGGAGATCTTCCTTCTTTATAATTAACCACCTACTATAGCAGCTGTTACTTCTAATCTGCCCTAAGACATACTTCATCCTGCAAACTACCATATCATATTGGTAGATTTAATGACAACATAAGTATGAAATTACTTCAAATACACTTTCATCATGCACAGGAAACCATTGCAGAAAATAACTCATATGATGTTAAAGATTACCACACTACTAACCTAAAGGGTATTGTGAGTTTGAATAATTTAAGATTTAGCACATTTATAGTCATATGGTACAGGGCAATCCAACATAAAAAAATGTTTTTTTTTTTCCTTTTAAATCAGTGCTACTGACCTTCAATGGTTGTTTGACAATATGGATGGCATATTATATTCGCCCAGGTGTATTGATGTGAAACCAGCTACTACTTATGGCTTGCAAGAAACAGAACTCTAACTGACTTTGTTAGCAAATGTGCATTTTTATGAATTGCCACTGAAATCTAACACCAAAACTTCTGAGCTTATAATGCTTGCCTGCTTCAGGACAAACTCTCCACTCTCACTATCCAAGATACTGTAACTCCATCTTTTTTACCACTGTATTGTAACCTTAACTTTCTCAGCAAGAATGTTAAATATTCCAAGAACCACCGTGACCTTCCAGTCCCTGAGATAAAATAGCAATCTGTTCTGTGTTACATAGCAGTCCAGCTGCGATACTGATGCTGAGCATTTACTCATTACTTAATGCGCATCCTGCCATTCATACAGGATATACAGGCAGATATGAGAGGAATGTGGAAGAAGGAAACCCCAATAGTTGCAATAGTAGTAGGAGCACTGGGTCTCATAAATAAGACCCCTTACAGTTGTATTTAGATATGCTACCAATACATGAAACTGCATGATCTGCAAAAGGAGTCAACTCTAGGCACATTGAGGGTGCAATGAAGAGCACTTTTAGCTAACATCAAAGACTGAAACAATACTAATTTCATGAACTTTAATCATGCTTTATCTTAGGAATAGGGCCCATTCTCGTCATGGTATTAGAAACCCACATGACTTGGAGAAAGTAAACCGAGCAATGGGGTCCGAATGGGAAGATGATAAGGGATCAAAATTAAGAGATGATTAAACCAGCAAGAAAAGCAGAGTAGTACTGCTGGAACTTAATTCATCCTCAAGTCTTGGTGAATACCTTCACATGGTAGAGCCTGTTTTCACAAAATCTCACCAAGGCAACACTGATATATAGACTGTATTTTATATAACATATATCATGGACAGAGGTAGGTTAAAAAATAAAAAGATAGCTGAATGCACACATCCCAGGATAAAAAAAGTGCTCGGTCCTGGCATGCATACTGGTGCCAGGAGTGCAAAAAATCATAGTGTACTATTGTCAAGGCACATAAACATCCCTAAAATGGGGTTAGGCCAGGCTCAGGTGGAGGACAGTCTCCTGTTATAGAAGAAAATAATGTTGTTGTTGTCTTTTGGCTTTTCCCGGTTAGGTGTCACCACAGCGGAATGCTGGTCCTCTAATGATTGGTAGCAGATTTTCACTGTGCCGAGTTGACAGCTCGATGCCCAACCTTCAATGAAGGCACACCCACTCACTCATGTCTTTCAGAATGCCATTCGACCCGTGGGGAGGACATGCAGACTCCCCGCACACTAGCTGAGAATCGAACAGGAGGACCTCTTGCTGGGAGGCAACAACGCTACCGCTGCACCACTGTGGATTACTGTAGAAGAAAATAATAGTCTACAAAAATCAAAAACCTGGCACGCCAAAAATGAGCCATAAAGATGACAGAGTGGACTGCTGAGGATAAGGAAGAAATTATGTGTTGTTAATGTTATGCAATAAGCTCAGAATTCCCAGTTATAAGATATCCAAAAAAATTAAGAGAGAAATTAGAGGAAAGAAAAATACTTGTACAAGAAAAACTGTCAAAAGCTTCAAATGCAAATCTATGTTCATTAATACAACAGATCTATGAAAAGTATTGCATGCACAAATAAACTTTGGACTGCTTGGAAAATGAAGTGATGGTGAAAGTGTGAAATTATAAAGAACAAAACCTAGACATTTTTTGAAAGATATAAAAAAAAATAAACATGGACATGAGAAAAAAATTAAGTCTGATATGATGCAATATTTATGTAAAGGACAAAGCCAAACTAATCAATACAAAAAAAGCAGCTCCAAAGATATTTGAAGAGAAATACAGGCAAGGCACCCAGATATAGAAAATTTCACAATACAAAAAAATAAGATTGCAAATGGGAAAAGTAGAAAGTAGAACAGAAGACTGACAAAGTAGAAGGTAAACAAATAGAAGCTGAGATTATGGAATACCTGAAAAGTGAAGGATTTACCCCAGGATTCGAGAAAATCTGTGTAGGCTCTGTATAGAGCCTACATGGAATGTACCCATGTACACGGCCACGGTTCCCCCTCGGCAGTGCACCATGCATATTAATCATGTTGCACTTCTGAGGGAGATCATAGTAACAGAGATATTGAATCCATGTATGCGGTAGTGTAGTGTCCCATAGTTGTGGATTGTCCAGGGAATTCCTGGACAGATGTTATGTACAGGAGAAGAATTCCTGTAATGTACCCTACTAGTGTAGAAATATGTGTGAATTTTAATATTTTTGTTTTGTTTTATGTTTGTACTTTTTTTATTTTTTTTATTTTTTAATGCCTGTTTTCACAGCAATGCTAAGCTGTGCTTACACATACACAGCTAACACCTGCCAGACATCTAAAAATAGAAACTTGATGTAATTAATTGCGTGTTTTTGTCTATGTGTTTTTATTTTATTTTTTGAATGTCCATTTGTGCGGTGCTTAGCAATGCTACCAGGTCGCTTAGTAGTATATGAAAAGGTATAGGGGCTTTCTTGCTATCCAAGTAGCTAAATAGGCAGAGCCACAGCCTCAGAATTGCCAGCAGTCATACTTTTTTTTCACATTTATTGCTGTGGAAATGTGTGAGGTGACCTAAAGGGTGGTTTAATTCAAAAACAAAATTGTTACATTTGAAAAAGCTGCATGGTGCTAAACACTACTTAAACATGGTTAATGGCTACTCCTGTTTGCCCATTGATAAGCTTTACTAAAACATGGTTGTGCAGGTTTACATGATGCTCAGTTCCTCTAAGTGTGTTTGTGTGATGCTAAGCAATGCAGAGCCTTTCTGAATCACATGCAAGGGCAAGGAAACACCGTATATTAAGGCCAATAGGTGGGAATTCTGTAGCATTTGTTGGAGTCTTATTAACCTGTCGATATGCCTGGTGGTGTTGGTGTTGGTGAGGGAGCACACTTTTGGGCCCAGAGGTGTGGTGTGCAGGAGTCCAGAGTGTTTCTTGGACTCATGGTCCACAACTATGAACCCCGGCTGTTGCAGGCTCAGAAAATAAAGCTGAAGCCTGGGATTGGTTGGCCAAGGATCTTACCAGTGCTACTGGTATCCTCTGCACTGGTGAGTAGTGTTATCACTGCTATGATGACCTGAAGCAAAGGAAGAGGGGAATCTTGGACATCTGGGTGCAAGAGGCTAGGACTGCACATGCCCCACACATATGTAAGTATGTTTGTTACTATTTTACTAAAATACAAGCTGAATCTGTGCAAAGCTGGTATGCATAATGGTGTGCTTCTCTTTCAACAGCTGCAGCTGAATGGGCTCACAATGTCCAGTCTCATGCCAGTTGCCCAGCCAGGATGCGCCATGAGTGTGGTAAGTATGGATATTTTCTGATAACTGTAGTGCAATAAACAATAAACAATACCAATAACAATAAGCAATATGGTGTAAAGCAGGATTGTGGTTTCATAACTAATGTGTGCAAAGAAGTGCAGTAGGGCTGTATTCATTTCATGTCTGTTCTAATGTCACTGCAGCCAAATGTAAAATGGAAATAAATAAAGAATGCAAAAGTAATTGCCTCATAAATGTAATGCACAAGCCACAGTACTGTTCACGGCTGTCTGCAGCCCACTTTCAGTCACTTAATGCTCTCTATTCCTCTCACTCCAGGAACAGAGTATATGGGTAAGGTAGCCTACATTCTGGGCAGAGATCATGTGTATACTTTACAGATTCTAAGGTGCAATAACAATAAAGTGTAAAGCAGGTTTGTGGTTTCATAATTAATGTGTGCATAGAAGTGCAATAGGGCTGTATTCATTGCGTGTCTGTTCTAATGTCGCTGCAGTCAATTGTTGCATTATGTGCACATCTCCCCTACAGTCACAGCTTTTGAGTTCTACTCCCATGTCTACCAACTAAAACAGGATGGCTGTCTAGTCTACTTAATATACACACACGCATACCTCTCAACTGTCACAATTTTACGTAATGTAATGACAGCTGCCCAATCTGTCTGATCCGTGATTACCCGATAAATGATTACCTGGAATGCAATGTATTTGCAAATCCATTTACAGAACACCTTGGTAGTTATGTATGTGCATATTATGTGCAATAGTTCTATGTAGTTGTGTACTTGCATTTGTTAGGGCTTGGCCCAAACTCTCCCATGTTAACAGCTTGAGATGTATGTACATGCTAAAACATCTATAGAAGAATTTGAGTCACTGCACTCACAGCTAACACTGCACACCTGTAGAAGCATGTAGCAGCTCTCTATGTATTAATACCATCTGTGACTTCACTAATGGTATGTTTTTCTCTCCATACCACCCTTTATTTTCTTTAATTTGTTAATGTTATTTATTATTATGATTTAATATTAATATATTCTGTTAAACTAACTGTTTTGTTGGTGTTATGGGTTAGTTCATTCTGGATTGCTGTTAACATACTTACTATTATGTTATTTAATGTTGTGTTCCACATAATATACCTTAATATGTAATTGGATTAATAAATAATATGCTCCATTATGTTAATACTAACATTGGTTTAGTTATTACTATCCTTAACTTATTGTTATAACTAATTTACTACAGTGCAACGGGTTAGGCCTGTTCCAGGTGATCCACCTACCTAGGCTCCACTGGCCGTGACACCGGGAACCAGCACATCTTGGATCCAGCCTGTTGGTGCTCCCTCTGCTGCCCCTGCAGTACCTGTGGCATCGGGAAGTTCCACTGCACAGGACTGGCTGGGCCCTTCTCTGGGAGCGGTGGTGAAGAGGGTGTTGTCACCCACGATGAACTGCCAGGATTGGTGCACAGGATTGTGTTCCATGGTTTTGGATACCACCTGTGCCAGATGGAGGGCAAGCTGGCCATCCTGGTGGGGCAGCCTCATCCTGTAGCTCAGCCTCCACCACTACCACCCTAGGGACAGTGAAGGAGCAGTACTAGCAGTCCCACTGATGGGGACTTGAGTAAAAAATATATATATATTGTCGCATACATAGTTCTCTATTTCACACGTGTCCAATGGGCACACATAATTTGGTTCAATTGGCTTGACAATAAATTATGTTCTCCTCACCCCTCTCTCTGGGTGTGACAGTCCAAATTCATCTACAAATTCTGTCAAAATGCACAGTTGTTACTGTACAAGAAATTGATAGCTATGGTTGTTTCCTACACCCTTCCTGCACATGCCTATGTGCCTTTCACTACATTTTCCCCCTGCTTGCACCACTGTCCTGTCTCCCCATTTTTCTTTTCTTTAAAGATTTTTTGTGTGATAATGATAATAAACATGTACAAAATAAACACCTCTCCCCTATTTCGAACCTAAGACCATCACACCTGCCGACCCCTGCATTAACCTGCCACGTCCTACAGCTGTTAATTAAAACAGGTGGTTTATGCAAAACATAGTAATCACAATTTACCATAATTAAGCATGTTTAAGCATAGCTGCACATCGTGCCACATCACACAAACTTGCTGAAAAATTAATGGAAAAAATGGAAGTGTAATTTTGAATCTGGTACAGGAGTACACCACTAGAAAGCCAGACAAAGACTAATGGATGTAACGCGGGGTCTCTAATAGCAGGTAAATGGGCACTTTCATCAGCAGCATGTACTAGCACACATGCTAAAACATTAATGGCAAAATACATCTTCAACTGGAACTCTGGTGGAGAAATACAAACCTATAAAGCCAGGCACATAATAATGGATGTAATGGGGGTATGTCACAGACTGTATGTGTACACTTGTACTTCACAAATACCCATGCTGTAACAGTGACTCAGTAGCTCAGTCTGTTAAAGGCTTTGCAAACAATATGTTTTGCCACACATAGTTGTGGGTCCAAATCCAGTGGTGTGTAGCGTTTAAATTACATTATTGTGAAGCCATCAATGCATGACTGAGTCATGCACTCTTTATCCACACAATGCATTTCAAATGAAATGTCTGCTTTTCCCTGATGGAAGTGACAGGCCTGCTGATAGGAACACACTTGACATATCCCTACAGCAACACTATAAGTGCATAAAGTGTGAGGTCATGTATTAATATGCATTCACAGAGGATTTTAACTTAGGTAATGCAAATAAGGCCCACTAATATCAGAGTGTACCACACAATCATTTCATAATGATATTACAGATTACCACAACTGCACAAGTAACATACACATATGGAGGTCATGCTAGTAACAAGAAACGTCAGCACACATTTTCCGAATGCTACCATAATGTAACACATGGCCTGACAGTTGCCCAAAACATTGTCATAATGGTATATTTATCCCCTATATTGCCCAAGGACACAGCAAGCATGTTGCCTAGTACTCTGTAGTGATAACTTTGCCTAACATACCTACCTTAAACACATGCCTTTACATGTAGTGAAATGGGTACCCTCACTCTGACTCTGCCTCTAAAACAAGGCTGCCACAGCTCCCACAGTTACTCTTACAGCTTGTTCTCTTCCAAAGTGTTCGCACTCTCTGCCTATGCCTATTGCCTGAAGCATCAGCTGCAGCCTGAGCACACACATCTGTATCTAAACATAGCTGCTACAGACGTACCCTCTGTGATGATGCAGTATCTTGACTCTAGTAATGCCCGGCACAACATATCAGAAAGGGCTTCTATGCTACATAAAGGCCTTATATCTTGTTTAGTGGTTGCATGACATTGGCTGGTTATACTACAAATTAGCTGTGTTTGCTGTAATTAGCATTTTAGAACCACAGATTGGTTAAGAACCAATCACCTGGTAATGAGAATCATGTTAACAAGGCAAACAGCTGGCTAGGGGAACCAATCTGTATAAGACTTTCTTTAGACAGTAAATGCATTGCCTAAAACTTTATATATTTGCACATATCAACAGAGTATTGTACTCCTTCAAGTATGTAAGCTTTTTGTTTACAACATGATGCATATGTGTGAATATACTTAGGGGGAATGGGGATCACAGCATTGATCCCTTTGTAGAACTATAATGATGACATGTCATTGATCTCCAGATTTGTTACACCTACAGAGGATGTACAGTACATCAAGGGTGGAATGTTTTTTGTCAATGTGGCACACTGATTTAATGGGAATGCCCCTTTATAGTGTCTGTAATACTATACAGTTATTTGTCTGGCACTGTTGTTTTGACATATTATCAGGGGAGTTGCCCCGAGGGAGGACACACTACAATGGACTCCAGTGTTGGGTGTGTGATCATACAGCAGTACCTGCCATGGCACATAAGACAAAAGTTGACTATTGCTTGTATCTTAGTTGTATCCACTTAGTATGTTTGCACACTGTGGAATGTGACATGTATGATCAAGCAGTGGATACTGCCAGCTATTCTGTTCTTGCTGTATCTCTATACAGTGTACTTCCATGTATGTGATCCTGATGTGTTCCCATGTTCTTGTTTTTCAGGAAACATGTATGCCAGATGCTTTGCCCCCTTTATGGATGCTGGGAATTATATCATCCTGGAAGGCCTCCATCAACACCATGAACTCCTACTGTCTAGGGGGAGGCAACATAGGGAACAGTGTGCAGCATTGTGGGCTGACCTTGTCTGTGATGGGAACGTCATAGGTCACCAGAGCAGGACATATGAACAGGTTCGACATCGTGCCACAGATATGATTAATGCTGCATGCAAAAGAACAGCAGATGTGGCCAGAGATCATTGTGTCACTGGTGGAGGGCCTGCAACAAAACAACCACTGAGGAATTCTTGGTGAACCTAGGAACACATGACAGCTCCCAGACATCCATCAAACCTTATATTGTGGATATGGGTGATACAGTTTCCACTCCCGATGAGCATCCAGGTAGGCTTAGTTTGATCAGCATTGGAATTCTGTAGCATTCAGTATGTCAGAGTGTACATACTTTTACATGGGTGTCAGGTGTTTGTTCTTTGTGGGGGAGGAGTTTAACTGCAGTTTGAATCTCATGCTTAGATTTTGACCAACATAACAATTAACAAAGTAGTTAGTAGCACTGCATGCTAGTTGTCCTCTGCACAACTACGTATTGTAGTTACTTCCATTATCTTCCAAGAAAAGAGTCATCCAAGGTGTCTGTATAGAGCCCAGACAAACAATGGAAGGAATCGTAATATGTATATCCTGAGAAGGTAAGGTGTGAGGTTTTATACAGGTATTCTGCAGTTGGACACTACTCAAGCAGTGTGTTCTGAAAGGACAAAATTACCTTGTGAAGTATATGTAAAGCAGGGGAGTCCCCTGAATTGCTGGTGGCTAGCTACTACTAGCACTGGTCTCACCACAACCACTCTCTCAAGGGATACCATACTCCAATGCTTTTCTTGTTATCACACGCAAAATGTTACTACAAAGCTCATGATGAGAAGTGGCACACAGCCTATTTGTTGATCCACATAGTTGTCCCACATCATGAAAGGCTCTGTAGGCTTCACATACCCTTCTCTAGGTAGATGCCTTGATTAGCAACCTAAGCAATCAGTTGGCTTTTGCATGTATTATACCTTCTGTAACAGGGTTGGTGGTATGTCACTAGGGAACTGACCAGATGATCATTAGGAGCACAGCTGCAGCATCACAATATAATGTGTAATGCCCAGTGACATAGATATCTAGGCTTGTTGAAAAAAGCACACAGTGGTGGGGGATCCATCTTAGTTTCCAATTTTACAGCACTTCATGCAGCCTGCCCTTCAACAGATTATTGGCGGATATCTGCATGACATGGCTGTGAGGCCTACTGCAGAGAACTGGCTACCTTTGATCAACGTGTGTCCACCTGCCACATGTCCTAGGTATGACATACTGTACAGTTATGTACCCAGAGCACATGTCTGTGTTCTCACATCATGGCACACAACACCCAGTCTACTGTCTGGTTGATTGACAGGCATTGTACACTTGCAAGGCCAGCATAATGTTAGCAAAGTTGAACAAGTCATCTGTGCATGCATGGGCATCCACATCTTCACTGCAAGGAGTGTCTGCAAACATGGTGCCTCAAGCTGTCAATCACAATGGTGTGGCAGCATGAGCCTAACTTTGTAGGACTTGCACACTGTCACATGTGTAGGTATGCTATTGGAAACAAGCCTAATGAGAGGATTATGGTCAATCCAATGTCCACATGGCTGGAAAAACATTTTATGGCAATGTATTACCTACTATGGGATGGCTAAGATAGCGTAATTGCATCTCCCCCCTCAGATGAGACAGACAAATATGCAGAATTCTACATCCCTGCATTATGGAAGCAGCAGCACAACTGCATAGACTTACCTATACCTGACAATCACCTCATGGCACAGCAAACCTACCTGGTGGACAACTACCATTAGCAGGCAGTACAATAAGAGGTGGACATTGCTGTGTGACAGTTGGAAAAAAAATGGAGCACAACCTCCTCAGCTAAAACAACCATGTAGTGTTGTTCTGACATCATGCAGAAAAAAATATGTGACAAAATTAGCCTACCCCACAAAGCAAAACCACAACGCACAGTTTAGTTACATGTGTAACCTAAGAGGACAGGCCCAGATTGTTCGTGAACTCATACTTGATGCCACATATAATGAGTCTGCACTGATAGCTAACCTGTTTTCCCACAAGTTCTGTGTCAGCTTCGCTCCCATGTCCCCACCATGTGCCACATGACATTCCTACAACCTGTCCCATACCATCCATATCTACAGAGCAGGTCATAACTGTCCTCTCTATGGGGGATACACATGTTAACATCACAGGCTGTATCCTACATGCGATCCAACAAGGATTACTAACACCATTGGGAACTCCTTGCAATCATACTATAACCACTGGCTGCATCCCAGCTGACTGGACAACCACAACTGTTATCCCCTTACACAGAAGGCAAATCATCATGGAGCTGATCAACAAACATATATGTGATCTACAAGCAGTTGACTGTACACAGTTTGGATTTATGACAGGGAGATCATGGCTGATAAATGTGGTGGACATGTCCGAGGCAGTCACCAAGGACCTGTGTGAGAGGGCATCAGAGCATACAACCCCATGGACTTAACCAAACTAGGTGTCTCTGTCCCCCACTCAAGCATCATTGACAAAAGCACCCACTTAGGCATCCATGGTAATACCATTATAGGGGTCACTAGGTGGCTCAGTAATGGCACATATACTCAAAATAGTATACTCAAAATAGGGAAATATGCATCCTGTAGCTGATCTGTAAGTAGCAGTGTTCAACAGGGCTCAGTCCTGTGTCCTCTACTGCTTGGAATCCATTTAACCAAGATACAAGCGAATACTGAATGTCTGTGACTGACAACATTGGCTAAAGCCTGCAAACTGTGAGTGGTCATACACTTTGTAAGTTATGTCAATATCCTACAAAAGGATCTTGATGAACAAATGCCTGTTTACATATTAATGGCCAAAAACTCCTTGCAAATATATATGTAGTATCATTTCCATCAGTAACACCTATGTGCCTGGTAAGTAGCACATCAGTCACAACATGTGATGTACATACTTAGGGATGATAGAGCTGAGCATACGGGCCTGGCTACACAGGTTTACTCCTAATGAACCTGAGATCACCATGTCTCCCCAGTGGTAAGATTGAATCATATGTCATAACTGAAGGAACAGGCACATGAAACTGACATACTCATAACCTCCATGTACTCTTCCTTCAGCATGCCAATATTTAAGTGCAATGGCCATTTGGTAATGTACCTTTCCAAGCACTACTGGCAATTGCACACAACACAATGGTCCCTCACAAGGGAACTGTACATGGTCAGTATCTGTTCAATGGGGATCATCTGAAATTAGTGTAATTGTAGCCTGTGGCATATAGACTACACAGAGGTAATTTCTGTCTTGCATGCAGGGCAATGTGTGACCCTGCTTGATTGAAAATGCTGCATATCTGTAGGTGGCATGATACATGGATTACTAAGGACATTGTCCTGGTATGTGACATTAGTAATACACTCTGGTGGGAGAGATCTATCTAGCAGACTTTAACATACTTTGAAACAGAGTCCTGTCTACTGGCAACCAGAGCACCTCAGTTGACCTAGTCAGATGCCATCTGTATGATTGGCCGGGTGACCATCATTTCGCCACAGGGCTTCAGTCTGTGTCCTCATGGACAGGGGGAATATCTGCTGATCATGTAAATAAGGGTATAAGCTTGGCTAGGATTGTGAAGGCTGTAGGACCATTATGCTACTAAAGTTCAAACATCCTATGGTCCCATATAAAATGCACAGCCATACACACAAACCTGGCTACATTGAGGATAGCACCACTCCCAATTGCTGTTTACAGAACATGGCACAGCAAACACACACACTGCAAGCTGGCTGCTCGTAGATTAGAACACTTACCTATGTAATGGTAAACACTACAAATCACAGTACATGACGCACACACTACACTTCAAGTCTGGTATCGCTGTCTCTTTAGGATATCTTATACCTGATGACATCAGCAGGCCTACCTGTGGTCAGGCTTGTGAAAGCCCACATCACCTGCTACAACCAAAATACTGCAAAACCCTCCCTCATTCTCAGTTACAGAGGTGATCATACATATGTCATACATTGATATACACATGCACAAACACACACACTGAGTGGCCTGGAGTGAGATTATAACCCCTTCCTTGCTCATCTTACACACTATAGATCACAGTACTTATGACATGAACCACAGCTTAAGTCTGCCATTACAATGGCAGCTGGTAGTCTTAAGGTAGATGGCATCAGCAGGCCTTGTAGAAGAGGGCAGTTTGGAAGCTGGCAGCAACTTACAGGGCCAAAAAGTGCAGAACCATTGCAGTTTGATAGTCAATGAGGGATTTTCATTTGTTTTGCTGGGGGATGCACACACACACACACACACACACACACACACACACACATACACACGCATGCACGCACGCACACACACACACACACACACACACACACACACACCAAGGGGTCTGGTGTGAGATTAAAACGCCTACCTATCTAGTCTTACACACTATAAATCACAGTACTTATTGTATGTGCCACGGCTGACATCTGTTTTATATATGACTGCAGGCAAACTACTTGTAGATTACACAAACTAAGCTTGTGTTGAAGAGCATCTGTGGCATGCAGAGTGATATTGCTTCACACTGTTATCAGCATGTAGTAGCCTAGCAGCCAGATAACTGTTATTTGTCCTAACTATGTGGCTACAGTTACCAGTTTGGCCATATGTGGCTGATTGCATTTGGATGAGCAAGCCTCTGGGCAAAAACAATGGACCCTGTCCGTGTGCGTATAGATAACATTATAGATTACACCACCTGCCCACCTGTTGCTGTATGTGTGCTGATATCCAGCAGGCACAGGGTTCTGTAGGTAAGTGCATTATGTACTGTTAAGCCCTTACTTTGGATCCTTTCAGCAACATTATAGATGTACGATAGTGCAGCTTTACTCAAATTATCAGGGTATGTAGGATATTACAGACATCCACACACATATTTTTGTATATAACAGGGATGTATATATAAATGTGGCTCTGTGTGTATGATATATATATATATATATATATATATATATATATATATATATATATATATGTATGTATATATATATATATATATATATATATATATATATATATATATATATATATATATATATATATATATATATATATATGTATATATATACGTGTATATATATATATATATATATATATATATATATATATATGTGTGTGTGTGTGTGTGTGTGTGTTATGCAGATATATGAGAGGAGACTGAGATGTATATGTTTATATATATATATATATATATATATATATATATATATATATATATATATATTTGTATGTACATAGACATAGATATGCTATCTATGGGAAAGAGAGATAGTAACAGACAGATGTGTATACAGCGCAGTGGTGTAGCAGTTAGCGTTGTTGCCTCACAGCAAGAGGTTCTCTAAATCAATTCTCGACTGGAGTTCCTTCTGTGTGGAGTTTGCATATCCTCCCTGCGTTCATGTGGGTTTTCTCCAGGTGCTCTGGTTTCCTCCCACATTCAAAGACATGCATTTGGAACATTTCTCCCCGGGCCTCCGCTGAAAATTGGCTCATACCAAGTCGGACTTTCCCGGTAAACAAATGTTAAATAAATGTATAGACATAGCTATACATAGCAAGTCATTTTGAGCAAGGGGCAACAGAATTGTGCTCTGCTTAAGTGTACAGGCATGCCCATTGGGATTGTCAGTACTTATAAACTAACTCCACGCCACACCTACCTGTACTCTAGTCTGGGATTTTGTGTGTTACAGACAATGACATCTGTCCCTGTTTCTACAGAACTGCACTTTACTCAAACTGCCCATGGCATTCTTCAGATGTGTGATGGAATTAATATGTGACAGAAGGAAATAAGGTTACACCACACACAGACTGACAGTCTGTAAAAAAAAACAACATCATAATATCTCACATCCAAAAGATGTGGATTTCTCCAGATGAGAACTGGCAACACCATCACCCTGCTAACTTCCCTAGTCCACTGAGCCACAGAAGCTGCCAGACAGAGACACAGAGGAGGCATTCATCACACAATCAACAGCATAAATATGCACATGGTTATTCCAACTTTAAGTGAGACATACAATGTATGATCAATTTCTATGTTACTGCCCTGAGATTGCCTGGACTGCTAATATACCATTGATGAGTCACTGGCAAAGCAGTTATATGGGAACACTGCTGTGTTTGGGGTGGGGGAAAAACACTGCATGTTCTTCTGGGATACACAGTAGTCCAAATATCATCTAACCCCACTGTTTAACATCTCCCTTGACTGATGTAGTGAATATTCGGCCTACTAAATATTAAAGGACACATGATAGAGGACTGGGCATCTGTAGTCCCATGTGGATGTTACTTCAGTACAAATAACCACTATATTTACTTGTATAAATTTAGCAGATCCATACATACAATACCATATCATACTAATTCTTACAAGTACCGTATAGGTTAGAAACTTACCTTGTGAACGCAGCAGTTGACACAACTGTAGTTCAGGGCTGACTCTGTTTAATGCAAGCAGTACACAGCCAATACATGGATAGGTACAGGTTATGTGGGTTTCCTGGCATCAGTTTTAATATATGTATGTGAGTAGGAGTAAGGTGTCAGTCCCTAGGTCCCTAGGTTGTCAGTGCATGTGCTATGCATTGTCTCTTAGCCAAAGCCAGGGTGCACTGAGCACTCATACATTTGCCTACAGGGACATCAACAGTGGATTCCTCCTTTGAGTCCTCCTGTGACTGTGGCTGTGGTGACCTAGGCACTGGTGGGGGGCTGTGTATCCCTTCCCTTTGCTGATCCTGCTGCAGCTGTTTCTGCAGGATCAGATTGTGTAGCATAGCACATACTGTGAACATATGTGCACATTTGGCTGAAGAGTACTGCAGGGCTGCACCAGATATACTGAGGCACTGGAACTGTGACTTCAGAAGCCCAAACACATGCTCTATGGTGTTCCTAGTTTGTGTGTGTGCCTCATTATGGCGTACTTCAATCGTGTGTGTGCCTTTCTGATGGGTGACATCATCCACAGTTCCAGGGCATAGCCAGAATCCTCATGTGGGATGTCCACCCTAGCAAACACCTGGTACAGCTGTGATGCATACCAGATATGGTAGTCGTGATAAATGCCAGGGCTGCTAGCACACACATTCAGGATAATCTCCTGAGCATTGCACGCTACCTGACAGTTAATGGAGTGGTACCTCATGTAGTTGACATAGATTCTACCCTGCTCATTGGGTGGTTCCTTGATGTGTACATGAGTGCAATCTATGGCACCCAGTACTATAGGGTAGCGTGCTACATGGTAGAAGTGTTGCATATTGCTGGCCATTGCCTCAGCGGTGAGGGGAAAAGATATGTGCTCACTGGCATGTGGTAGCATGGCATCCAGAAACTAGTGTAGTATCCTGAATGCAGATGCCTATGAGACCCCCCCATCATGTCCCCAGTTGGTCTTTGGAAAGTACCTGTGGCTAGTATCCTAATGGATACACGTACCTTTCTTTCCAATGGGATGGGTTCCACTCTGTTGGCTCTGAGTCTGTGTTAAGGGCGGCAGAGATCAGTGAGTTCTTGTAGTATGTCCATGTCCACCCTGTAGCACAGCTCATGTAGTTCCTGGAAGGCTACCTTGGGCCTGAACACTCTTCTCCTTTTCTACCTAAGCCTGTTGTCAGCAGCACTAGCGACATTGACTTCAACAGCTAGCACATACAAATGTAGCATACCTGCAGCAGCCCCTAGCATTATCTCAGTTAAAATTCCCAAGTCTGTACTCCAACAGTCCAGAGTATCAGGGGAAAATCAGAATGTGGGGTATATGCATACTTTATACAGCTTTCTGTAGGTGCAGAATGTGTGATTGGCAAACTATGATGCATTCCACTTGCCTACATTATAATTAACAGCATTTAATGGCCCTATTTCAGTGCATGATTCTGCGCACAGAGCTACACAGCCTAGCTTATACAAATTTCAAAAGGTCTTATTGAATACATACGGTTTTGAGAACATGCTCAGCGAGGCAATGTGCCATGCAAATATGTGCACCTAAGCTTTAAGGAGCTTAGAAGTGGATGGGCACACCTCCCCAATGTCAGTCACATCCCGTGTAAACATCAACATGGTGTAAGACCCTACACGAAGGGGATATGCGGACACGAGTACTCATTTCTGCTATTTAGTAACTCCACCTCATTTGCATACTTATCCATGCTGACAGCCTGGAAACTACACAATTCATAGCCCTATCACCTTAGCAATAGCAGCAATGCACCATTGTAGGGACCCCACACAAGGTCCTATAATATATTTCTGTTACATAGATTAAAGTTCTTTTTCTTCCTATTTTTTTATTTTTCTATTAAGCATGTTTGCGCACTACAGCACGTAGAGCAAACATGCCGAGATTATTAAAAAAAAATAACTTATTCCCTTAATCTTTCTGACATCCAGAATAATAGCTTTGCTCATATTTGTATGTGGTATTACATTGTCAGGGAATTTATGTCCACATTTCTACAGTTTTACACCCCCTTTTCTCTGTTTAGATTTCTGTACATGGAATTTTTCCGCATACACTATGGACACTGACACATGGTCTGAACAGATGCCTTTCTGCTTGTTGGTTCACTCTACCTCCCTCACTTGATGTGATTTACATGCTACTGAATTTTCCGTGTTTGCTCATGTTTGCGCACTACTCTGCAGTGCTTACTAAATCTTAACATGTTTGCGGACATGTAAGCATCGAAGTGCAGTGCCTACACAGCAAAAAAAATGTGTAGGCTTTATTAAATGCCCCCCTTAGTGTATAAAGTCTAACACAGGTTATATCACAGCATGATTGAACAATAAGTCCCTAAATTTAGGAGAAACAGGTGGAGTGGGAGAGAACTGAAGAAGAAATATGGATATGGAAAAAACAAAGAGATTTAATATGGTACAATATTTTTGCAAAGCAGAAAGCAAGACTAATCAATATGAAAAGCATCACAAAAGATAGTTGAATAGAAATACAGTCAAAGATGTCCAGGTATAGAAAATTTCACCATATAAAACATAAAAAAATAAAGAGGGGAAGTAGAAAAGAGGATTAGTAATTGGGAACTTAAAGAAGTGAAAACTAAAGTTATGTATTACCTGCCAGTCAACGGATTTAGTGTAGAAAATCCAACTCAGGTAACATCACAGCATGATGGAACAACGAGTCCACAAAATAAGGAGAAACAAGTGGAACAGGAAGCATCTAATTATTTGCCACATGAATATGCTCTGGAGCCTTCAGCAGGAAATCAATACAAAAGTTCATTTGAAGCTGCTCAGCAAGAGAAGGAGTAGGAAACAATGGCAACTGATGCAGTAAATGTTGCAGAGTAATAGGCCAATAAGTTCCCATACAGAGGTGTAGCAAGAAAATTCCATTTTGTACTCACAAGCTCTTAGTGCTACCCCCCCCCCCCTTGGAAACCATCACTTAAAAATGGACACAGCTCCAAAAATGCCACCCCAAGCATGTAATAAATATAAGTAACGTTTTCAGCTGTTCCCCTAAAACTATTAAAAATATTGTTTTTAGATTAACAATATTGTAGTTATTGTTAAAGGCATTCACTTAGACAATTGTAGACATAATATGACCTGAACAAATCCAAGCTGATTTGATGCTAAGAAAATAAATGTACTAAGTAGAGTACAAACAGTGCCTGGCAACACCCTTGTTCCCATATGAAAGTAAAATAGATGACACAGGATGCGGCTAAAGAGAATATGCCAGATAAAGTTGTTCTGGAACTTTCTGCAGAATGCCCACAGGAAACAAACAACAAAGAATGTGCCCTCAGTTTAGAAAAAAAAAATGGTCAAAGGGAAGAGTTGAATGATTTAATAGAAATGGATAACATATTAAGATTGATGACAGACACAGACAGCGGAAAGTAAATAAGCCCCAAAATGTTAAAGGCCTGATAAAACAGATGAACACAGCAATCAAGACAATTCAGAAATTCATGTGATACAACAGAAGTAAATAGAATATATTACTGTGCAGCTAAATTAATAACATTTAAAAGTCTTGCCACAAAAATGCAGACCAATAAGGGAAAGGAGGGGAAAAAAGAAAATGCTATCATGGAAGCTTCAAGCAGAGAAAACTATAAAGCAAGTAAGACCTGAAGTGTCACAATTAGAAGACTATAGAAGAGGGAACGCAAAAATACTTAGAAAGATAGATGAGAGAAAAGCAATGCACAGTATAAGGATTGATAACCCAGAAAAGGTTTATGTAGAATTGGGAGACAAAACAAAATGAATAAAAATATAACCACAAAAAGAAGAAATAGACGCATTTTGAAGAAATATTTATGAAGACTCTGTAGAGTATGACAAAGATGCTGAATGGATAGAAGAAGTAAATGAAACAGCAAGAAATTCAAATGTACAGGCTATGAAATAGGATGAAGCAACATACAGAGAAATTGCAACAACATTAAGAAAAAGCTCCAAAATGGAAAACCCCAGGCCCAGATGCAGTACCTGACTTCTGGCTAAAAGAGTTAACATCTTTGCATGAAGATTTAGCCTTGATTAAGAACTACTTATATGGGTATCCCGAACAGGCACCAACCTGGTTAACAACAGGAAAAACAATACTTGAGTGAACCTGTTAATTTACCTTCTGATGATGTACAAACTGTATACTGGAATTGATGCCAACAGAGTTTATAGTTACTTAGAAGATAAACTCAATCATGGCAATAGAACAAAAGAAAGGCATATGGAACAAAGGATCATTTGTTGCTAAAAAGTCATCATAATGGAGAATTATATAAAGGGGAAGAATCTAAGTATGGCCTGGATAGATTACAAAAAAACATTTGACAGCATCCCACATTCATGGATAAAGGATTGCTTACATATGTATAAGACACATTCTACACTGATCATTTACTTTACATGGACTATGAAACAGTGGCAAACCACTTTGCAATTAAGTCATGACAAAGAGGAAATTATTATCCCAGGGATAGAAACTCAAAGTGGGGATATTCCAAGATGATTCTTTGTCAACATTGCTATTTTGTCTTGCTCTTAACCCATGAATCTCTTTGCTTAGCAGATTAGATCTTGGTTATAATTTGGATCCCAGAGAACAAACTTGCTTAACGATTTCTTGTCTACTCTTTGTGAATGACATAAAGCTGTATAGTGCATCAGATGAGTACTTGAAAGCACAACTGCAAGTAATTGAAACTTTCTCAAACTATATAAGAATGACATTTGGTCTTGATAAATGTGCAAAAGCAACATTTAAAGCAGAAAAGTTACAGTACTGAGAAAATATCAGCCTAAGACAGGAATGTGATATAAAGGAACTTGAGCAGGAAGGAGTGCATAAATATCTGGGAACTGATGAAGGATTGGCAATAAAACATGAACAAATGCAAATAAAATATAATAAGGAATACTTCAGAAGATTAAAACAAAGTGAAAACAGACATGCCATCTAGGAATAAAGTCCAGGATATAAATCAGTTTGCTCTTCCTGCTTCAGCTTATAGTTTTGGTGTAATAGACTGCTCCCAAAAGGTATCCGATTGGTTGGACAGAAAAAAAAAACAAGAAAAATGTTTCTTGCTTATCAAATGATATATAAAAATCAGTGTATGCCATGTTTATTTATCCCTTACTCTAAAGGAAGTATAGGCTTCCTTGAAATTGATTATATGTATATATATCCAAAATCATGGGACTGCATGCATATCTGATGACCTCATCAGATCAGTTGAAAATCAAACCAGAAGTAGACAAAAATCAGGCAGCACCTGAATGTGGAAAAAAAAACAAAGAATATAAGGCGAACAATCAGATGAGAAGGAAAGAAATGTGGAAAAGCCATAAATATAGTTTCAGATATCGAAATCTCCTGGAACAAGCTCATGCTAATCAAGATTTGATGCTGAAATGGTTAAGGAAAGGTGAGTTGAAATCAAAAGATGAAAGGTTAATGATTGCAGCACAAGACAGTGGATGACGTACATGTTGGTTTACAAATTCAGTTAATATGTAAGAAACACAGATTAATGTAGGTTCTGTAAAATGTATTGAAAACAGTGAAACAAAACAGTTGCTGGGTGTGATACACTCATTGATGAGGGCCTGTACACTGAAAAGCACAATAACATGGCAAGATTGTTGTACTGGGGGTTGTGCAAACACTACAATACAGACATAGCTGTGAATCATTGAAAACATGAACCAGAAAGCATTATAAAGAATGATGAAATGCACATTCCATAGGATCACCCATTCCCAACAGTTTAAAAAAAAAGATATAGTAGTCCATGAAAAAAAGACAAAAGTGATACTGATCACTGAAATTGGTATAGCTAGTGATTACAGTGTCTCACATAGAGAGAGGCACAAAGTCATAAAATATCAAGATTTGTAGGCAGAAATGAAAGCAAGGTGGAAGAAGGATACCCAGCAATTCTAGTAGTAGTAGGAGCAATGGGGCTCATAAAAAATAATTTACAGTCATATTTAGATACTCTACCGATACATGTAATTCTGTATGAACTACAAAAGGAGTCATTTCTGGGCACATTGCAGGTGCTGCGAAGAGCACTTTTAGCTAACATCAAAGACTGAAACAATACTAAATTCATGAACTTTAATTATATCCTGACTTAGAAATGAAGTCCATTCCCAACACGGGATTAGAAATCCAAAAGATTTGGAGAAATTAAACTGAACAATGGAGCAATAATGAAATTAGCAAGTAATTGAGAGTAGTATTGCTGGAATTGAATTCATCTTCAAGTCTTGGTGAGTTTCTTCATGTGGTGGACCCTGTTTTCACAAAATCTCACCAAGGTGACACTGATATATGAACTGTATCATATATAGTATATATCATGGAGAGAGGTAGGTTAAAAAAAGACAACTGAGCACACAATTCCCGGGATAAAAAAGTGCCCAACTCTGGTGTAAGCACTGGTGCCAGGACTGGCAGACATGTCAGTGTTGAATCCTCAAGATATGGAAACATTCCTACAACAGGGTTAGGCTAGGCTCAGGGGGGAGGATGCCCTCCTGTTCTAGAAGGAAGTAGTAGTCTACAAAAAAATGACAGACCAAAAACAGCCATAAGGATGATAGAGTGGACTATTGAGGATAAGAAGGAAGTTATGCATTGTTAAGAAGTCCTGAATTTCAGATAGAAGATATTCAAAAAGGCTGAGAGAAATTAGAGGAAAAAAAATTGTTCATTACTTCAGCAAATACATGAAAAGCATTACATATACAAACAAACTTTGGGCTACCTGGAAAAAAAAACAACAGAAAAAGTTCAAAAATATAAAGAAAAAACCCAGAGATTTTTGAAAGGTATAAAATGGAAATCTGGATGTGGGAAAGAAAAAGAGATCTGATATGGTGCAAAATGTTTATGCAAAGGAGAAAGCCAAGCTTATCAATACAAAAAAGCAGCTCCAAAGATATTTGAAGAGAAATACAGACAAGGGTACCCATACATGGAAAAATTCGCAATGCAAAAATAAGAACAGAAAGTGGGAATGCAGAACAGAAAATTAGTAAGATAGAAATTACACAAATAGAAATTGAAATTATGGAATACCTGTGAAATGAAGGATTTAGGGACAAATTTAAAAAGCTAGTTGTAGACAGTGCAGCATGCCAAAGGAAGACTTCAGCACACCAACTGTGGACATGATTTCAGAAGACACACTGCAATCAGTTTGAGTACTTATTTATTCAGTGAAGGATAGAGTCCGTGCATGTCCGTCAGATTCCAAAATGCATTGTGTGCACCCAATGCAACTTAATGAGACAAAGTACAGCACTGACTCTGTTTTCAAAATCCTCATCAAATGCCATACTGCAGCGCTAGGAAAGGAATCTATCCCCATGGAATCCTACAGACTCCATAAGTATACCAACAACAAACAAAATTGCTACCTGCAGTGAATGAACTGCAACATGCTGCAGAACTGCAAGCTATGGAGGAGGATCTGGCTGTGTGTCCTAGCTGTAACTAAGCCAACTTTCAAATCAAGTAATCATTGACAGGTACCACTTAGACAGACAGGTTGTGCAGGCTCTATGCAACATGTTCACCCCACACATGTCTGTGTGCACATTGTGAGGCAATTGCATACCTCTCAATACAAAAGTCTGTCTGAGCCTAGGTGTATTGGCATCTGGAACATTCCAACAACATATGTGAGATGCTGAAGGAATGTCACAGACAGCTGCCAGTTATATCCTTGCACAATTCCTGGCAGCAATGTGCATCCATGGAGTGGTGAACTGTTATGCACCATTGCTATAATATTTTACATTTCCCCCATATTCTTGGTGCAATAGAATGCACTCCCATTCCTATTAAGACCCCCATTTATCCAAAAGCAGAAAAATATATCAACAGAAAGGGGTGGCCATCCCTGAACTGTTAGGTGTTGTGTACAGCAGATGATAGCATAACAAACATCATGATAACACACCCCAGGAGTGTCCATGATGCTTCCATATAGCAGGAAAGTAGTTTGAGGGCTGCATTCTAGAAAGGTGAAATACTTGAGGGATTAATCTTGGGTAGGTACAGGAACACTGCTAGGATTTTATCTAAATCTATCCCTGTCAACATTATGCATGATGGCGACATATGTGTTTCCTCTCCACACAGCAGGTGACTGTGGTTATCCACTCGAGCTGTGGCTAATGACCCTGTACAGAGAACCTTCCAGCCCTTCAGAGGAAACCTACAACAGAGCACACAACACAGCATGAAACACCATAGAGCATGTGCACTGCAATACAGATCTGAAAAGGTAGCACAGACGATTACTGTGTACATCATGCTACACAATATGCCAGCAATAACATATGGCAGTCTTCCTGCTTCTTGTGTGGATGAACTATTCCAACAATCTCAGATATCTAAAGATGATATTCTGCAGCTATCAGAGGAGGAGTAAGAGAACACAGGGGACAGAAAAACAGGCATGGGTGATATATATTACAACCACAAATTCAGGCCCAGGTTGCACAGCAGTGTCTAACACACACCTTTGAGTCATGACAAGCCACACATACAGAAGTTCACATAATAAAAAATTATGTTTAGTTGTTACCCCACCACATCAGCACAGATTCCTTCTAATGGATATTACCTAGTAGATGTACACACTGAGCATGAGACATAACAACATAATTCTAACATAGTATGAACATATACAAGTCTATCATGACAGGGATCATCAGCTCAGGCCAAAAGTGACACAGGTATGCATACAGACTCATAGTGGTGAATGTGTGTATGGCAGATGACAATGGACATAACTCTGTGAACCTCATTCCTATCTCTCCACTATCAAATGATGCAAACAGGAAACCAAGTCAGGACATACTGCAGAACTGCCATTAAAATCACAAGTAACATATATCTATGTTAAGTATGGATAACGTATGACATACTAAATGGAGTCCTCTTTGGTTAGTAAAAATGTCAGACTCCCTTGGCATCAGACTTCACAACAACCATAGACAAATGACATTGTCAGTGGTCTATACAGCAATCATCATCACCACAGGGCCAGACTGACACTACAGGATATGGTGGATCAACTGTCAGTGTTACTCTAATGCAGTCTAGGGCACCCGCATTGGCAGCTTACTCTTTGGCTCTGGCTCCTCCTACCACATATGGAAACCCTCAGCCCAGATTGCTCCACAGAGGGGTCTGATGGGGTGATGCCAGCATGTGGAGACACACTGTGGGAAGGAGCATGAGTGTGAGTGTCTGTCTGGCCATGACTGATGTGCCCACACTGTATTGGCTAGCAGGGGATGTTCATAGGTTCATAGGTGTTTACTGGGCTAACAACCACAAGACACTTTTAAGCCTAGCCATGCATCCCAAACCTCTGACAAGTTCTGTTACCCTTGATAAGTGTAAGCAAGGTCTTGAGAGATAAAACATTTACAAGCAATGTAATGAACCAGAGAGTCTGGGAGGCGAACCATTAGAGACTCTCTGTGTTCATTAGAGACAGAGGTGCTAAATAAGGGATGAATTTCCTGTTTCCCATCCAGTTGCCCAAGTTACACTTGAATTGGGTTACGGAGGAACTCTGCATCAGATGGATGGGAAGCCTGTTCCAGAGAATGGGGTAGTCTCTGCGATACATACCTGTCTGTCCAACAGGTCCTATTTATATCACAGGCAAGGTTTAAGTCTTTAGAATGAGTAATTCTGGTGCTGTTTGTTTTGTGGAGGTCCATCAGGGTGGTGTCTAACAATACCCTGTCTGCCAAGCATAGATCTAACCTCAACAGCCTATAGGATACAGAATACAGGGAAAGGGCATTGAGGCAGTCTGCAAGGGCATGTAACGTACACCTGTATTTCTTTAGTGAGGAATCTCTGAGGTTGTTCCAATTGTTGGATATACTTGGTTAAGTACATATCAAAGGGGGTATTGTACTCAAAGATAGGTCTGATCAATACGTTATACAGTGGAACAATGACTTATTTGGACCTAGATGCCATACCTTTGTTTACAAGTTGCACAACATAGAATTGTTTCCTCACTAAAGTAGACAAGTTCATAGGCTCACAGATTCATAGGTGTTTACTAGGCTAATGACAACAAGGGCCTTTCTAAGCTTAGACATGCATCCCAAATCTGACAAGTTCTGATTCCCTTGATAAGTGGAAGCAGAGCTTGGAAGATGAAGTATTTACAAGCTAGGACCTGGAAGATGAACCATTTACATGTTGCCTGTATTCATTAGAGACAGAGGTGCCAAACAAGGGATGAATTTCCTGTTCACCATCCGATTGTCCAGGTTGCACTTGAATTGGGTTAGGGAGGAATTCTGCTTCACATAGATGGGGAGCCTGTTCCAGAGATGGAGTAATCTCTGGGATACATACCTACCTCTCCAGCAGGTCCTATTTATATCACAGGCAAGCTTTAAGTCATTAGAATGGGTAATTCTGGTGCTGTTTGTTTTGTGGATATGTAGGAGGTCCACAAGAGTGGACTCTAAAAATTCCCTGTATATCAGGCATAGATCTCCCCTCAAAAGCCTGTAGGAGACAGAATATAGGGATAGAGCCTAGAGGTGGTCAGCATAGGACATTTTACTTAAGCCCAGTATTCTTTTAGTGAGGAACCTCTGTGGACATTCCAATTGATGGATATGCCTGGTTAGGTACATACCAAAGCAGTCAATGACAGGTCTGATGAATGCCGGATACAGTGGAACAATGACTTCCTTGGACTTAGATGCCATACCTTTGTTTATAAGTTGCAGAACATAGAAGGATTTCCTCACGACTGTAGACAGGTGATAGTCAAAGGCTAGATTACTATCTATGTGTGTCCCTAAGTCCCTGACTACTGGGTGAGCCCTAAGGGGTGAGTTGTCAATATGATAATTACCAGGGGTGAATGACTTGGTATTTAGTTTTAGTCCATGGCTCTGACTCCAGTTGTTTGTCTGTGTCAGACCCTCCTGGAGAACATTTCTGTCAGTGCAGGATTCAATGGCAGCTCCTAATTTGCAATCATCTGCAAATGTAGTCAGCCAGAGACCACTGACATTAGCCTTTACTTCAGAGAAGTAAATGCCAAAAAGAAGCGGTCCAAGGACTGATCCCTAAGGGACTCCACTTGTGACTGGCCTCTTTGTAAAGGTGGACTCCTCAATTCTAACTTCCTGGGTCTTGTCTGTGAGCCAGTTGGCTATCCACCTGGTGACATATGAGTTTGTACCTATCCTTTTGAGTTTGTCAACAATGTCCCAAGTGAGGAATTGTGTCAAATGCCTTGGCCAGGTCAAGGTAGGCAGTGTGAACCATTTTGCCCTCATCCATTGCTTTCATGCCCTTCTCAAAGAAGTCCACCAGGTTGAGTAGGCATGACCTGCCCTTGACGAAACCAAACTGAGTTGGGTCCAGTGTCTGGAGATTTACTATACCACTATTGATCATTTCCATGATAATTCTGTCCGTGGCTTTGCATATAAGACTAGTGAGACTTACGGGACTGTAGTTTCCAGGGTCTGTAAATGGCCAGATGTGCAGAGGGATGACTGTTGCTGTTCTCCATTCATGTGGCATGAAGCCTGTTTGGAGGCTGTAGTTAAATAGAAATTCCAGAGGCCCAGATAGGTCATGTTTCATGCTATTTAGAAGGCATCCTGAGACATTGTCTGGGCCCATTAATGCAGTGTTCTTGGCCTTAGAGAGAGCATTAAGGACCTGTTCCACAGTGATAGCAGGGGGAGTAATATTAGATGGTATTTCCTGAGGGAAGGTTGAGGGGGAGAGAGGGGTAAAGCTGGAGCTGAATTTATCAGCCAATAGATTTGCTATATCTTCTGCCTCAGTATAGGTGCCTACATTTACAGTGAGCTCTACACACAATTGTGTATTGCCTCTGAGGTTGAAGACATAGCTAAAGAAAGCCTTGAGGCTGTCCTTGGCCTGGGAGGCCAGGTTTACCTCAAATTTGGCTTTGGTAGACTGTATTTATCCCCTGAGATGTTTGTTTAGTTTGATGAGATTGTTTTTGTCCTGCTGGGTGCTCCACCTCCTAATTTTTGCTATGATTTTCTTCCTTCTGTTATACAGCCTATTTATTTTGTGATTCCACCAGGGTGGCTTATTTTTTGAGTTAGTTTTGTACTTCTTCCTGGTGGGTGCAGCTGCCTCTATGCATCTATTAATTTGCTTGTACAGGGTTTCTGTGAAAAGGTCTTAATAGGAAGCAGTGTTCTCATGGTTTATGGGGGCTTGAAATTTTGCCAGGTTATCATTTAATAGCAGAAGGTTAGCCTTAGAGTAGTTTCTGGATATTCCAGGTTTAGCTGGGGTCCAGGTTTTATTTTTACTTCAAAGGAGACCTTACCAGGGAAAACATTACAGTAGGAGGTGTGCAGCACTCTCCCATATTGGTGAGGACCAGATCCAGTATGGCTGCACCCCTGGTTGGTACACTGACTACCTGCTTCAGGGAGTTTGTGTTTACAAAATCAAGGACTCTCAGTGCCTGTACATTTGGTGTTATATAGGATTCACACTTAATAGTGAGGTAATTAAAGTTGCCCATGAATATGGTATTGGGTTGGATGTTTATTGTATTTAATAAGTTTAAATATATGGTATGGGTTTCCTGGGTAATAGAGAGGATCTAAAGCTAGCAAGGAAATTATATTGGATTTTGCCTATGGTTATTTGAATATGGAGCAGCCCAAGTGCGTTGTCCTGTTTGACCAGCCTTGAGGTATATTTATTTTTGATATAAATAGTGGCAACTCCAGCTTTAGTTCCAGTCTGTGTAGTAGCTGGTCTAAATGTGTGGGAGGCATTATAACCTTGCACTGTCATGATGGTCAAAGGCTAGATTACTGTCTATGTGTGTCCTCAGGTCCCTGACTTCTGGGTCAGCTTAGAGGAGTGTTTTGTCAATATGATAGCTACCAGGGGAAGATGACTTCCTGAAGGATGCTATTTTGCATTTCTTGGCATTTAGTTTTAATCCATGGCTCTGACACCAGTTATTTTTCTTTGTCAGTGGGGATTCTATGACTGGTATAAATTTACAATCATCTGCAAATTTAGTCAGCAAGAAGCTATTGACATTGACCTTGACTTCAGAGAAGTAAATGCCAAAAAGGAGCAGTCCCAGGACTGAACCCTGAGGGACTCCACTTGTGAATGGCATCTTTGTAGTGGTGGACTATCCAATTCTAACTTCCTGGGTCTTGTCTGTGATCTAGCTAGCTATCCACTGGGTGACATAAGGGTAGGATGTGTGTGCACATTGTAACATAGACATCGATACCCGATGGGTAATGGTTGGTCTACTGAGAGTTGGCCTTCCTTTCCAATTTGGCACTCAGCTAAGCACAGTAAGGGCATGGAGAACCCTGATCATACTACATCACTGCTGTAGTTCTGTCGTAACCAGAGATTTATTGGACCGTGCAACAGATAATATGCAGCCAATGTTGCCATGACCTCACTATGTCTGTGCTCTTGTCCTTCATGCACACACACAATTGGAGTGCAACACGATCCATGGCATGGACAAGTGCATGAATGTTAGATCCATGATGTTGCTGGGAATGTTCATTTGCCTGTAGGATTAGGCTGACATCCTCTGACATTTGCCCTTTGGCAAACACCCTCTGACATTTGCCCATGCGCACCAGCTAGATGACTTTGTTTAATGTGCCGGGCAGTGTCACTGTGTTGTGGGAAAGTGTCAACATCACCAACAGACTCAACATGCGACTGTGGTCTAGATCTCTTATCCTATCCACCACCTGATGTCCCCACATTGTTAGAATTGTTGGACATGTTTTCCTTCACATCTGAGGCTACAGCCTCATCCACATGACATCATATCTGGGCCAGACTGTATCACCATATCTGTGTTCTGTGTGCCAGGGGCCGTGCTGCACATCAGAGCTCATATTGGGATCAGTGGACAGGCTAATGAAGGATGAAAGCAGTGGATGTGCTAAAAGAAGAGACAGTTGACACAGGTTAGGTAAATGTTCTTATATCACATGCTGGATTTCATGACCGACATATGCCACATATCTATCACTACAAAGTTGCATATAATAAGGACTTAGCAGAAGGTATTGTCTGGGCATGCCCCGTGGAACCTATATAGCAGGGAATTGACAGTTATGTTACATATGCAACATACATGACATATGTGGGGAATACAAGCATAACACATAACACCTGACATGTTCTCGTGGGAATCCACTGCCAGAGGCAAGGGCTGAAATGCAACTGTTGAATGGAAACAAAGGCATAAATACAGCATTATTAATCACATACTTGCCAGCAAGTACCATTCCAACAGAGGGTACACACAGTAGGTAATACATGCACATACCAGTTGTTTGTGGCTGACATGCTGATGGTGGCTGTCCTATGTAGGGATGAAGGACATAGTATTTATGGAGGAAAACAACAGGAGTAAAAGCAATGGCATATATGAAATTGAGGTAATAGCATACTAATTACATCTTCCTGATGTATTGAGTTTGTCCATCATAATGCATATCCTGCCATGATAAAATATAGACAAAACAAACACAGTCATGTATACAGGCATAGGCATAGGGGCATAATGACATACACAAAACAATAAAATGACACGGTGATACTCACATTACATATGATGCACCTGTTGGTTAGATGTCCATGTGTAAAGAAACAACAACACTAATTTCATACAACACAGTTACGTTACACAGTGCTGCAGTCTATGAATATTGTTGGAAACCATACCTGGTCTGTTCGTAGGTGTACCTGCATGGCTCATGTCTCCAGAAGATGTACCTGTAGGTTAAAATGTCAGGGAAATATCAATATGACAGTATACACTACTGACATGACAGAAGGCAAAGCCAATAACAGATAATGGTCACAGTAGAAGTACATGGAGACACTCATCTGTCATGTCCTGCTGTTGTGCAGAAGTGAATGGACCTTTGCAAATTAATTTAGATGACACTGAACATGTTGGATGTACTGTTATGTATGTACTGAAGTTGTATGGCTACATCTTGTTATACTTACATTGGTCATTACCCCCTGTGTGGAGCCATGTGTACAATTCAATTCTGCTGCTGCAACACAAAAATAACAATATTTGAAAATGTGTGCAACAACAATCTGTACTAAGGTACTCTATATGCAACAATGTTATGTAAAGTAACACATACATATGCGACCTGGAAGATTTGCTTATATCCCACCCCTGGGTATGTGGCCCTCCATCACTCACTATATGCAGTGATGTGAGAAACTGTGTCATCTCTTGTGGGGGTGTCAGTGGTGGGCCACCACTGATAGCATCTCTCGACTTCTCATACCAGCGTACCTATTGGCTGAACGAAGGATCATGTTAGATCTTTGAGACAGTTACCAAAGCCATGGACGAGGGGAAGATAGTTCACACCACCTACCTTGACTTTGACACTATTCTCCACTCAGGCATAATAGATAACCTCTCTTAACTAGGCACCAATCCATATGTTACCAGATGAGTAGTAAACTGGCTCACTGATAGAACCCACATAGTCAAAATAGGGGAGCCACCTCAAGCAGTAGACCTGTAACAAGTGGCATGCACCAGGGTTTGGTCTTGGGGCCTCTGTTATTTGAGATATACTTTTCTGAGGTGCAGGCCAAAACCAGTGGGCTATGGCTGACCAAGTTTGAAGATGACTGCAAGCTGGGTGCTGTTATCAATTCCCCGAGTGATGTGGACATCCTCCAAGAGGGTCTCACTCAGACAAATGACTGGTGCCAGAAACATGGCCCAAAAGCTGAATACCAAAAAATTCATCATCATCCCTTTTTGGGAGTGTGACATCCCCACAAATTATCACATTAATAACAATGTCTTAAGCACTCAATCAGTCGTGAGGGATTTGGGCACCCAGGTTGATAGCAACCTGACTTTTGATAGAAAGCTCAAAACATGGAAAACTCATTTGTCTGAAACTCAAAACACTGAAAATGTTATATGCCCTTTTCCCCATGGTAGTGCAATCCTGGAGTTAGTATATATAGTTGGGAGGTGTGGGGGCAGAGCCCCCCACAATGGGTGGTGTGGGTGGAGTAGCCTGCCACATACTTCATACATTTTAAACCCTACACATGGATACTTATAACTACAGTGAATAACTGTTTGGAGAAAACAATATTTACATAAACTATGTGGGGGGGGCTACACCCCCCACACCCCCCACTGATTCTCGGCTGGATCACCTTCTGTGTGGAGTCTGCATGTCCTCCCCGCAGTTGAGGGGTGTTTGAAAGACATATGTAGAATGGGCACACCTTCATTGAAGGTTGGGCGTCGAGCTCTCACCTCAGCACTGTAAAAATCTCCTGCCAATCATTAGCAGACCGGAGTTCCACTGTGGCGACCCCTAACCAGGAAAAGCCGAAAGAAGAACAACAATTAGCAGATATAGTCATATGACATTATGCCAGAGAGTGATAAGATTTCCCTCCCTTTAAGAAGACAAATGCAGAAGAGTGGAAAGACACTCTTCTAGGCAGAAGAACTTTAGAAAGTTTTTCTTTCATTCTGGAACATTATTAATCTGTTGGCTTCAGTTAAAAAGATCTAGACTGACTGACATTTTCCTATCCACAACATCTGAAGGAGGGACGCTGAGTCTTTGGATATAATGCAAAAAATCAAGTAGTAGGCAGTGCTATTTAATAGTTATTGTATGTATAGGAGAGCTGATTTGACTATACTGAGAAGTGGGGTATTTACATTGCTATGTTGTATGCAACTTCATTTTGAACTAGCTGTTAAATGTTACCGCTTCATTTGCAGAGCTCATATGTTGAAGAAGTGAAGCTCAATCTGGTCTCCTGTGATAAAGTTACTGAGGCTTAAAGCATACTTTCACTGTCCTGATCTATTTCTGCAAGTATTAAATTATATAAAATCTCCAGTCCATTTCTGAATATGCAGTACGCAATGTTGTAGAGTTACAGTTATAACTTCTTAGAAACATTAAATAGATGTAGCAGTAGCCAGTATTATTCCATGCAGCTGTTTTTATATTTATATGTTAAGACTGTATATGTATTCAAAATGGAAGTTATGTGACATTAAGTTCTACTATAGAACATATTTTGAATAGCACATGGGCATGTTTGAAGCGAGGCACTTTGTAGTGCGAGGGGGCGAATGAGGAAAGCATGCAAAGCTGAGCTGCTGTGAACATTTTTAAGAAGGGATGTGTTGTATCTGTGATGCTTTATTGGTACTGAGATTGGTTGAGAACTTCTGATTTTCAGGCTCTCTGAGTTTAGTGCTTTGAGTGAAAGTGCAGTGAATCCACTATAAAGTCTATCAGGTTATGTGAGTAGATTCATTAGTACATAGCCACAATAGATAGTGGATGGGGAAATGGACATTTTGTGTGACAGTAGAGTGGATGAGAGTAAAGGAGAACTCATAGCCAAAATGGGAATAGAAAATGGATGGTACATATAAGCATTAGTAGGAGAAATGCAATTTAGATAATGTATGTGTGTTGATGGACAGATGTGTTTGTGAACCTAAATGCAGTTTTGTTGGTGAATGGTAAAGACCAGGAGCATGCTTGGCTGGGTGGTCAGCATGTAGCAGTAAGGTAGGTCAGTAGTGAGCTACAAGCTGGAGTGATGGTTTGTGTAAGTCAGGTTTACTTATCTCAGGGTCCGGATACGAAGATGCCAGTAAGAGCCTGACCAGCTATAGATGGGATGCTCTCCTGGTGGTTTAAGAAATTAGTGTGATGCTTTGATGTTGTATACAAGTGACATAGGTTCTCCTAGATGTGGGTGAAAGGCTGGGCCATCATCAGTTTTGCATGCTCCAGGAGTAAGCAGTAATCTAGGAGATGGTTACCAGGGTCACTTCAGTCCTCCAGTAGCCTAGCTGGACTGTCTGTCATGGAGGAAGGCTTTGGGAGGAAAATAATAGTGTTAATTTTCAAATGTATAATATGGAGGGAGCAAAGCAAATCTTATTAAAAGAGGGAGATGTTGTTCTTGCTGTCTATAGTCAGAAAGGTGGAGAGTGACTGTGATTCTGCATGAACTTTATATGAAAGATAGAAAAAGTAGTAGTTTGGAGGTGCTTTGAACAGACTAAGAAAATGAAAAAAGCATGGGACTGTGATTTTCAATAGTATGGTGTAACTGAGGAAAGGGGACTGTGGTAGATGGAAATAAGAGGGGAAGGTGGGTAGTTATGAAATGTAAAATTATGGTACTGTGACTACATTTTAGGGTTTCTATGATATTAATAGTGATGCAGTGGTTATGGTGGTCGCAGACTGGTGCTGGTGTTGTTAAGTACTCACAACATAGTGGTAATTTCGGAGTCTGACAGACTGTTTGATGTGAGAGTGTTTCATATGGGATGTAGCAAAGTATTCATAAACCAAAGAAAAGACTCGTAAACAATACAAACACCACTAAGCCATAAAAAATAAAGAGATGTAAAACTTTATTTAACAGTTAAAAACTTTCATCCTTTGGACTTCTTCAGAACTGCAGTGCATATACCAACCCTACCATATGTAGTGGCTTCATTCAAACATATGATTTAATTATCCTATCACATTGTATATGTAATCAAGTGAACAGTAAAACAAGTCTTAAAAACATACCCATTTAAAATCAGTGAAATTAAAATCGTAAAACACAAAATGTTAAAAATATAAAAAAATACCAAGTTTGGACCTTAAAAATCATGAAAAAATATTAAAAGACTTATTTATGTTAAATACCAACTTTTACATCCCATTTCGTTTTCTGTTCATAACTTACTAGCCTGGAGTTTAAGTGTACATAGAAATAGATAGATAAATAGAAGTTGTATCATTCAAACCAGGGTATTCACACTAGCATTTAGTCTTAGCTGCCATAATAACTCACGTTGTTTTAAAATGTATTCCCAAGGTCCTCCCTTGGGACTTGGAATTACCTATTCCATAATAGTAAAATAATGTATTATTATTACAAACTGTCTTGTGTCTAAAAAGGGCATTAGTTGTTATTTTTCTGTTAATATTATAATAATATGCCTGTATACATGTTTTAAAAGGACATTCTGTCTTACCAACATAAAAACAGGAACAAAAATCACAAAAGGCGAGGTATACAACACCTTTACTATTACAGTCATATTTAGAAGTAAATTTAAAATGATAGTTGATGCTTTGTAAGTATATTTCTTTTCCTTCATATATAAACTTACATTGTACAGAGGTGCCACATTTTTTAATACTTGTGATTTTTTTTATTTTTACCAAACTGTGTCCCTCTCTCAAAATTTTCTTTAAGATTTAAGTTCCTAGAAAAGGCAAAATGTAGTTTGTTCACAACCTTCTGATACAAACTGTCAAGGCAAATAACGCTCCAATGGTTGGAAATAATTGTCATTATATTGTGGCAGCCCTTATTGTTTTTAATGCACATGTTTTCATACCCTGAGGTTATGTCAATTCCTTCTTTTCTAGAAAGTGGTTAAACCTGTTCCTAAAATAGTTTTGAATTTTGATTGTCTTCCTTCTAATATTTCCTCTTTAATACTAAATGGCATGTCATGTGGGTAACCTCTCTCTAAGAGCATGTCCATCAAGATGTTCAACTAAGTAATTAAATCCAACTCCTCTGATATAATCATAGATAACCTCACCATCTGACCTTTCACCAAACTTTTTTTCTGTGTAAGGGGATGATTGCTTATAAAATGAAGGTAACTATTAGAAAAAGTTGGTTTTATGCTGACATTGGACATTAATTCTTTTATCAAAATCATTTTGAAAAATAATTATATTTATTTTGACGGACAATATTTTAAGCAGGTCAGTGGAGTTGCAGTGGGAGCTGCTTGTGCCCCACTCTTCACTGACCAAGTAATGTGGCACTGGAAAGAAGCTTATATATTTAGTTCTACATATTTTGTTATATCAACTTTATTCCATTTTTGGATGATATATTCCTAATTTGGAACAGTAATCAACAACAATTAGAAGAGTTTATAGCCTATATAAATTCTACTACTTCATTCATAGAACTGACTTACAGTTATTCCAGAAGTAGCATCAATTACCTGAATATTTTACTGACTAAAGATTTTAAAAAAGAAAGATACAAATCTACTGTCACTGAACACTGCTCACACGAAAAAACTTTGTAAAAAATAAACGAGCCGGCTTCAGGAACACAAACCACTATTTACTGCTTTTTACTGTGAGCGCTTTCGTAAGAGTAAATACTCCAACTTCTTCAGACAGACTCTAGGACAAAAAGACATGCTTTATATATTATTATAAACAATTAGCCAATCAAGCAATGATACAAATTAGATAGGCTCCAAGCCCAATCAACATTAATGTTTCAAACAAGTCATAAAACCTTAGTGTCATAAGCGAGTCACATTCAGCAAGAAAAATCCATCAACATTCTTACCAAAAGGCACTTTTGTGAAAACTCCATTTCTTCTTCTTTTGGCTTTTCCCAGTTAGGGGTCACCACAGTGGATCACCTGTCCGCTTTGCGAAAACTCCATTATGAAATATAAAACATTCATAAAGAATCACGTAACATTACAAAACATTATAAAACCCATAGCCGTCTGACACGGTCCAACTAATACATACAAAGGGCCACTAGACGTGAACTAGGTGTTCCTAATGGATGTGCAAGCATGAAACATTGTATATTGAACTCAAAAAGAGTTTAAAAATTAATTAAAAATACAGCATATAAAAATATAAAAAATATATCTAAGATAATATCTATATATATGTAACAAATATGTATATATATATATATATATATATATATATATATATATATATAGTCTCTATATATATATATATATATATATATATATATATATATATATATATATATATATATATATACAGCAATCTACAGGGTTGATAGTTGCTACCTAGGACTTGCCCTCTTTATAAATATATAAACATAATATAAGGGGTGGCCCATGGGATTTGAAGCTAGAGGAGTACGAATTGTGCTGGAGAATTCGCACATCAGCCTATATTCCACCAGGTCTAAATGAATGTGTATCTATTATGTGTTTGCTTAAATTAAAAGCTCTTACTAGGTAGTTTACAATAAGTAACTTTTGTTTTTTGGCCTCCTTGTATATGCATATATATGTGGATTAAATATTTCTTATATATATATATAGAGAGATATTATCTTAGATATATTTTTTATATTTTATATGCTGTATTTTTAATTAATTTTTAAACTCTTTTTGGGTGCAATATACAATGCTTCATGCTTGCACATCCATTAGGAACACTTGGTTCGCGTCTAGTGGCCCTTTGTATGTTTTAGTTGGACCATGTCAGACGGCTATGTGTTTTATAATGTTTTATAATGTTATGTGATTCTTTATGAATGTTTTATATTTCATAATGGAGTTTTCACAAAAGTGCCTTTTGGTAAGAATGTTGATGGATTTTTCTTGTTGAATGTAACTCGCTTATGACACTAAGGTTTTATGACTTGTTTGAAACGTTAATGTTGATTGGGCTTGGAGCCTATCTAATTTGTATGATTGCTTGATTGGCTAATTGTTTATAATAATAATATATAAAGCATGTCTTTTTGTCCTAGAGTTTGTCTTAAGAAGTTGGAGTATTTACTCTTATGAAAGCACTCACAGTAAACAGCAATAAATAGTGGTTTGTGTTCCTGAAGCCGTCTCGTTTATTTTTTACAAATCTAATGTCTACAGGAAATCAACTTTTTCTAATAGTTACATACAGAAAGGGATGAAATGAGAAGAAAGCAAGCATCCTTGAAATTTTTGCAGTTATTACCTTCTAAAATGAAGATGGGAGCAGGTGGGCCTGAAGACTTCTCAACTTATTTTTATATGTTTTAAAACAACAAACAAGACATTTTTCTAATACCTCTTACTCTTCCAGAAGTTTTCCTAATAACAGTACTAATAATCCATTACAGGAATATAAAAACTGTATTATGTCATGCATAGAAACCATCACCAACACATTTCATACCTCCAAGTCCGATCTCTAGGTTTTACAAAGTAACCTACAACCTCAACTTTCCCTCTAAGTCAGTATGCACTCACTTTCAAATTCGCTCTAATTAAACAATAAATAAATAAATAAATAAATAAAACCTTTTTACAAAACTTGAAATCCTTCTTTAGTAACTACACTTCTCTCCATCTTACCGTCCTTAAAAGAGCTGCAGACAAAATAATCAAAACACTAAGCCATTAATTTAAGACAAGTTTGTAGTCTGCAACATCTTTTGGTTTCTGTGCTGGGCTTAGGTGTCCAGATTGGGCCTTCATTTTATTGCATTTTACTACCTCTCTTCTGAATCTGAAGCTACAGCTATAAAGTTGTTTTGGGTTTTACTAAACCCATTGTTATTTCTCTGGCTTTTAAGTAGACTTTCAGTATTACTCATCTAATTCTATGTTCTAGTCATTTTTCAAACTTAAAACAAAAAGCCAGCTTTGGCTAGTTGTGTGAGTTGTACCTGAAACATGCGGTAATAAATCCAGCCCCACTGATATTTTACATTATACAAGCTGTCAGTCATCTTAGTATTGGGAATGCTACAAGCTTGAAAGCAAAGGACTTGCACTGCATTTTGCATCCAGGGAAGTACATTTATTTATTACTTATTTATTTGACATTTGTTAATGGGATGGTCCGACTGCACTAAAGCCCTTTTTCAGTGGAGGTCTAGGGAGAAAAGCTCCACATTACAACAATAAGAAAATTAACATGATAAAGTAATGTACATGACAAACATTTTGCAATATATGCAGTAATAGTAAAAATATCCCTTCTTAGTAAAAAATAAGAAAGAGACAGAGATTGAAGATAGCAGATAACAAAAGTGAAAGGGTGAAAGAAATTGTAAAAGTCATACTGAGGCTATTTGAAGATAAATTTGAATAAAGGGGGCTAGGGGAGAGGAAAGGAGAGTGAGTAAGGAGAAAGTAATGATGGAGTGGGGGCAAGGTTCAGCTGGAATGATCACAGAGACAAGGCCAGGTGCTGTTTAGATGTAGTTTAAGTGGTTTCTTAAATTCGTGAACACTGGAAATATTTCTCAGGGGCAAATGGAGTTTGTTCCATTGAGTGGTGGGAGAATAGCTATAAAGATTTTGTCCAATTGATTTTTTAGGTTTGTAAACTTGTAATAGGAATTGGTCAGGGCTTCTGAGAGATCATGTGAGGTGTAGAGGGAGATTAGTGCAGAGATGCTAGGGCAGGAGGAGGGCTTGTTCAGTGTAGAGTGGATGATTAGAAGTTGAGAAGATAAGATTTGGTGAAGAAACTCTAGCCAGCTGAGTATCCTCAGAGCTTGGCAGTCGTATGATTTAGAAGGCAGATTAGCAGCAAATCTGGCTACCTTGTCGTAGGTAGTTTCTAATTTGGAGAGAAGAGAAGACTTTAAGTTAGTTAGAATTTGTGAGCCATAGAAGAGGTTGGGGAGGAGGATTTTAGCATGGGCAAGTGAGATTCTAGAGTCAGGGGTGAGGAACCTTTTATTTTTATATAGTAGACCAAGTTTTGGTGGGTTTCATAATACAGTGATGTACATACATGTCAGATTTGAGTTGGTTATCTATGGTCATACCAATGGGCTTTGTATGGGTTTCAGGGGTGATGCTAGTGTTATTAAGTGAAGAAATGGTAAATGATGACTTGACGTGGTGGAAGGATTTTGGGAGGAAGAGAAGGAGTTTTATCTTTTTGGGGGTGAGTATGAATTGGTTGTTAGTAAGCCAGGATTCAGTTAGGTTGAAGGATTTTTGTGTGATGGTTAGCAAATCTGTAGGGTTGTCAGCAATAGAGATGATAGTGGAGTCATCTGTGTACTGAATGAGGTAGGACTGGGGGCAGGGTAGGAGTAGTTGGTTAGTGAAGATGTTAAAATGAAGGGGGACCTAGAACTGAGCCTTGAGGGACACCCATTCTGATGGGGAGAAAGGGAGAGAGAGTAGAGAGCCACTTGACAGATTGCTGCCTGTCTGTGAGGTAGCTGATGAACCAAGAGATAGTTAATGTGGATAGGTTGAGTTGGAACAGTTTGGAGATGAGGATGGGGTGGGAGACAGTGTCAGGTGCTTTAGAGAGGTCTAAGAAGAGAAGAGGCAGGACACTAGTTTATAGTTATCTCTGGCAAGGAAGATAGAGTTAGTCAATGAGATGAGATCAGTAGTGGTACTATGGTGGGTGCAGAAGCCATGCTGGGTAGGGGTAATCAGGTATTCATGAATGAGGTAGGTTTGTGGACACAGTGTTCAAGCATTTTGGAGAGGTGAGAGAGTATGGTTATAGGGCAGTAATTAGTGAGTTCAATGAAATTCCCCCCTTTGTGGATTGGTATCATGTGATTTTTTTCCCAAATAGTGGGGACAGCGGATTCCCTAATGTAGTGATTTATACGAATGGAGACTGGGTAAGCTATAGATTTGGCAGCAGTCTTTAGGAAGAGAGATGGCAATTTATCAGCTGATAGGGAACATGGTTTTAGTTTAAGGAGAAGGTTTTTAATGTAACTAGTAAGAACTGGTCTTAATGAGAAGGAGGAGTCGTGCAGTTGGGGGATGGTAGGGGTGAAAGATTGGGTGGGTTAGAATTCTGCATGAGTTTACTGATGGTATCAATGAAGTGTGAGTTGAAGAGAGATGAAGTTTCTTGAGGTGTGTTATTGGGGCAGGGGTTGGGTGTTGAAGGATTGCCTGGGTGGAGAATATGGTTAATAGTTTTTCAGAACTTTTTAGGGTTTCTGGGTGTAGTAGTTTGATGTGTGCGGTCGAAGTTTTTTTTTTTTTTTATTTGATAATATGCTTCTTAGTCAGATTCCGGAGTTCCCTATAATTTTGGAAGTTGATGGGAAATTGGGAAATTTGGTTTTGGTTTAGAGTTTCCATGCATTATCTCTTTCATGTATTAGAGACCAAGTAGAATTACTGAGCCAAGGAGAGAACTGAGATTTGACTCTGACATTTCTGGGAGGACCAAGATAGTTAAGTGTGTTTAGGAAGATGTAGTTAAATTAAAGTACAGCTTCATCTAGAGGTAATAAAGTTAGGAAGGACCGGTCTATAGTTTGGAGAGAGTTGTTAAAAGTCTCAGAGTCAAAGTTAGTTAACTTTCAGCCTTCTTTAGAATTTTGAGGCTGAGAGTGGTGGGGCAAGAATCTTTGGATACGTATTGGGCTGTGATCACTTAAGGAGTCTGGTAGGGATTCAGAGTGGTGATAGAGGTGATTATTAGAGAGAAGAATCCTGTCAATGATGGCACTAGCATTAATGGGCTTATGGTAAAAAGTGGGAGTAGAGATAAGTTGAGTGTACCCATATAAGTTTATGCTGGTGGTATGGGAGTTAGAGCAGAGGGTTAGCCAATTCATATTGATGTCACCGAATATTATGGTCTCACTCGGTATATTGTCAGACATTTAGTGGAGAATCTGTTCTAATAAGGGTATATTATCTCCTACAGGTATGTAGATGGTGACTATTGATAGGGTTTTGTGGCTGTTGGGTTTGTAAATAGCTATAATGAGTTCTGCTGGGTGAAAAGGGGGGGGTGGTTTGGATGGGGATTAGGGTTAGGAGGTCAGAGAACACAAGGGCAACACCTCCACCTTTTTTATATGTTCTGTCATGGTGTATAATGTTGTTTCCAGGGGGAAGAAATGTATCATCAGTGTTATGTGGTTTTAGCCATACTTCAGAGAGTGTAGCAACGTTAGTGGAATATTGATCTATCCAAGAATGAAATTCAGTTGTCTTATTGAGGATACTGTGGATGTTGACGGAGTAAAGGGATAGAAGTTTGTGGTTGGGCTTAGGTGTGTGCAGAGGGGTTTGCTAGGCTGTGGTAGGACTTGATGGTTTGAAACTGGGGCCATGGTTGGGGTGAATGTCTTCGAGATTTGGAGGGTTTTGAGGGGGTGGAGGAGAAGTGTGATAAAGGGGAAGAAAGATGATGTTTTGCTTGGTTCTGTAAAGTAAGGAGTTCATGGGAAGTAATTTGATTTTGGGGAGAGTGAATTCAGTACAGGAAAAGAGTGAGGGTGATATAGGAGAGGAGTAATGGGTTTAGCCATAAAAGTAATATTTAAGCTGGTTGACTATATTCAAAATAGAGACAGTAAAATACAGAGGGATAATGTTTAATATCAAAAAGTAAATAAGCCAAATCCAAAACCTCAATTGGAAAAAAATAAAATACTGAGTGCAGAACTGACAGTAACAACATGCTATGACAACAGGTTTAAAGGGACAGGAACATCCCTCTAATTAGTGTAGCAAAGGGGAGGGGACCTTAAGGATAATGTCCCGGCAAGTGTGCACAACACAAAAAAGTTATAATGCAGTAAATATTACAAATAACAGTATGTTTAAATTTACAAAAGATCCCGAGGAAGAGAGTACTTTGCTAGGAATGGAATCCCTTGCCAAGGTAAGCATTTTATTATAAAGGGATATGGTAGGAAGCACTGCTTGTAAGGCTGTGGACTGCTGAAATTCAAATATAAGCTGAAAAACAGAAGTTGAGAGTGAGAGTTTAACAGGGATTGAAGATTAAATAAAAGTAGTATAAAACAAGGATATTACATGAAAAATCCAACATGACTCCCAAAAATTATTTAGAATTAAAAGATTAATATAACATAAAAAATAGCCGTCAACTGGTTTTCAACATTAGTTACATAACGTAGTATAGCTACATAGGCATATTAAAGCAATAGTAACAGAGAGAGCCAACATACAAATAAGCAACCAAATAACTCTATGAGTGCCAGAAAACAATATTTTCAAAGTAAGAATACTGCAGCACTAAAAAACTAAGAAGCATACATTCTCTAATTTTAAGAAAGAAATATTACAGTACATCCAAATAGAAGATACCAATTACAAAAACAATAGTTACATGGAGTGCACACTGTCCGAGGAACAAAATATCATTTACAGATAAAAACTGTATTTAAAAATAGTGGCAGCTCAGATTGTCCTATTAGTAGATTCTCCCTGGAAAAAAAAAGTAGGGAGTGGATGCAAAACTGACAGGTTCGAACACCAATCCAGTAAATGGAAAAAGCGACAGTGATAATTAATTAGGCGAAATAAGCAGGACTGAGATCAGAAAGCAGTACAGAAACAATCAGCAATATGGAGAAATACCACAAAACATAACCTAATCTCGGACTGAAGTTAAAAATCAGACAGCGAAGATATGGCTAGCAGTTGTTCACTGCTTCCTTAATAAATGTTCAGGTACAGAGTCAAATTACAAATGATGCAGAAAGCAGACTAAAGTTTAGCTGTGAAACTAATATTTAAGCTCACTAACTATAGGCATGTCCATATTCATTAAGGATATCCCAGGCTAGTTGCACAGCATAATGCATCCGGGATTATCCAAGTGCAACTAACTCTGGGCAAGACCGCAATCCAAATTGTAGCTTGCTACAGACCCCTCCCACCATGCCCCAGGATTCACACTCCTCATTTCTTGATACACTGGAAAGTATTAGGGTACAACCCAACACCCTAATAATGGGCGATTTCAACTACCCCACCATTAACTGGGAAAACTACTCATGTACCAACACTTTTGCTCAATGTTTTCTAGAATTCATAAATTTCAATGCCTTGGATCAACTTATTCACACCCCCACCAGGGGCAGCAATATCCTAGACCTGGTCATTACCAACATGGGAAACTGGTGTTCCACACCAGAGGTCAATTCCTCATTGGTCAGATCCGACCACAAGCTAATCAGCCTAGACATCCACATCCCACCCCCACCCCAAATTAGGGAAACCATTGTAAAATACTTCTCCAAAGCCAACTTCGCACTTCTTAAGACAGAAGTGGCAAACTTCATGACACCCATGCAGATGGACAATAGAGGTATGACTGCTGAATCCTACACAAATGCACTTTATAAGCACTTACATGAGTGCATGGATCATGCTATCCCTAATAGAACCAAGATGTTATCCTCCAAAAAAAGAAGCCAATCTGGTGGTCCTCTGCCATAAATAAACTCTACAACAGAAGAAAGAAACTGTTGCAAAAAAGAGTAAAATCCCATGACTGGAGGAACTCCCTGGTCAACCTCAGTAAGAAGCTGGGATCCCTCATAAAATCCTCCAAAGCTAGTTACGAAAACAAAATTGCCACTGACTCTAAAGACAACCACAAAGCATTCTATAGCTATGTCAAGAATCTAAATGGGAACACTCAGATCTGCTCTGAGTTACAGCACAATGGCACTAAATATACAGAACCAACTGATATTGCCAACATCCTAGCAGATAGGTTCAGTGCTAACTTTACCCCCCTCTCACCCCCTAGAGGGCCCATCTCTATACCGGAAGAATGCAAAGTTCCTATAATCACGGCTGCACAGGTAAAAAATACACTCTCCAAAGCCAAAAACACAGCATCCATGTGACCTGACAATATCCCAGGCTGCGTTCTACACGAACTACAGAATGAACTGGCACCCTACCTAAGTACCATGTTCAATCATAGCATCACCTCAGACTTTGTACCCACTGAATGGTGCTCCATGACAGTTATCCCACTCCACAAAGGGGGAGCCACGACGGACCCCAGGAACTACCGCCTCATTAGCCTGATGAGCCTGGTCTTCAAGGCCATGGAATGTATCATCATGGAACTCATAAACAAAGACATTGGTAATCTCCAAACTCTGGACCCTACCCAGTTTGGATTTGTAAAAGGCAGATCATGTCTCCTAAACCTGATTGACTTCTTTGAAGCAGTCACCAAAGCCATAGATCAGGGTAAAATGGTTCACACAGCTTATCTAGATCTCGCCAAGGCTTTCAACACCATCCCTCACTCTGGAATTATAGATAAGCTTACTAAACTAGGTATAAATCCCTATGTCATAAGATGGGTTGCCAACTGGCTCATGGACAGAACCCACACTGTGAAAGTAGCGGATTCCAAATCCAACATCAGACCAGTGATAAGTGGAGTACCACAGGGTTCAGTCCTAGGTCCTCTCCTGTTTGGTATCTACTTCTCTGAAGTGCAGGCCAACACAGAAGGTCTTTGGCTAACAAAGTTTGCAGATGACTGCAAACTAGGAGCCATAATCAAAACTCGTAACGATGTGGACAAACTACAAAAGGGCCTCACTGAGACAGATACCTGGTGTCAAAGCCATGGCCTGAAGCTCAATGCCAAAAAGTGTATTGTCATCCCCTTTGGTAAAAACTCTGTACCCATGAACTACCACATAGCTGGTAGTCTACTAAATGCCGAAAATGTGACAAGAGACCTTGGGACACAGGTGGACAGTAGTCTCTCCTTTGATAATCACATTGCCACAGTGGTCAGGAAATCCTTCTATGTGGCTCATCTCATCACAAAAGGATTCTCATCCAGAAAAAAAGAGGTAATTGCCCCCCTCTACTCATCACTCATTAGACCCATTATAGAGTACAACACCCCATTTGTTATGTACCTAACAAGACATCTACAACAACTGGAAAGACCACAGAAATACCTCACAAAGAAGATTACTGGCCTCAAACAGATGCCCTATGCAGACCGTCTCAAAAAACTACAGCTTTACTCCATCGCATATCGCCTACTCAGGGGCAATCTCTGCCTAACATACAAAGCTATGTAAAACCCAAAGCTGCTGGACATGCACCACTTAAAGAAATCCCAATCCCTCCGAGCTACATGCTCTAGGGACCTAACCTTGCCACCACAATAAACAGAACATGCTGGAGGGATAGATTCCTGTCCCAGAGACTTCCCATACTCTGGAACAGACTACCTATATATGTCAAACAGAGCTCCTCATTGGCACTCTTCAAGAAAAATCTTGATGATTGGATGGGAAATGGGAAATTCAAGATGCAAAAACTAAATGGCTGCAGGTACACTGAGGTGCCCAAAACACACAACAACAGCAAAAGTAAATTAAGGCACCAAAGTTACACACTGGAAATCAGTCACTGTACTTTATTGCAGAAGACAAACGGTAAGCGCTTTCACAACTTAATGTTGCTTCATCAGACCACATCACTACAACTGATGCTTGGTTAAATACTAGGACAATTAGTATGACATCACAATTTAAAGAGATATTACTCCACTAACATAAGAACATATATCAATATCCATAAGGAAAATGCATAAAATATATAGAAAGGTGTGTATTTACACACAATAATATTTAAAAACAATAATATTTAAAAACAATAATATTTAAATTTTTAAAAAATATTAATATTTAAAAAAGGGGGGGGTGTCATCCCTGATGGTTATTAAAATACACACACATATATATATATATATATATATATATATATATATATATATATATACATATACATATATATATATATATATATATATATATATATATATATATATATATATATATATATATATATATATATATATATATATATATATATATATATATGTACATATACACACACATATAACCATAATAGTACAATGAAAAATATATATATATAAAAAAACTCATGTTTTAGTGTTTAAGGCGCCTGGCCTTAAGGTAAGGAACTAATGAGGTGCAGCCATTCAAACCAGGATATCTATCTGCTTGTAATTTAGTGATCCATTGTTGTTCTAATTCTTCAGTGTGGTTTTCTACGTCACCACCTCTGTTTGTCCTTACTATTTGTTGTAAGATTAAAAATTTAAAACAATGGCTACTGTCTGTATTCAGGACATGATTAGCTAGAGTATTTGATTGCTTCTGGTTCCGTATATCCCTTATATGTTCTAACATTCTTTCTTTAAAGCTCCTATTTGTTTTGCCTACATAATAGGCATGGCATGCTTGGCAAAAACAAAAATAAACAACATCGACACTTTTACAATCATAATAATTCTTCGTATAAAGTTTAAAACATTTCACAGGATGAATGTACTCATTTTTATTGTAGACATGCTGACAAGCAGCACAATTCCTGCACGGGAAGGTGCCCTGTCTGTTTGATAGATTTTTTCTAAAAGACTGATGTTCTCTATTACAGAGCTGCTGCTTTAAAGACACAGTATTTCTAAAACTGAAGTTTGGGGTGTCACCAACTGTGGAAACCAGACCTGGTATTTCATGTAATAGGTGCCAATTCTTTTTAATAATTTCCGTATACTTATTGATGTCACTTGCAAATCTAAAAACTATTCTAAACTTATTTCTATCAATACTTGCATCATAAGGTATACTTGTATCAGCACTATAAGAGCTCATGTATGGTTTACATCTTGTAGATCTCAATTTCCATGCATCTGCTATCACTCTAGTGATTTCTGAGCTAGAATAGCCTCTTGTTTGAAATTCGTCTTGTAACTTATTTAAAGCAACTACTGCCTCTTCATCATTTTCTTGGGTGGCGAAAGCCAGGGTACATTTTTTGGCTAGGCTTGTATGGGCCCTAGGGCCGATAGCCCAGTACCTACCTATGAACCTATGAACCTATATTCAAAACAGAGACAGTAAAATACAGAGGGACAATCAGCCAAATCTAAAACCTCAAATGAAAAAAGCAATAAAAGAATACTGAGTGCAGAACTGACAGTAAAAGCACATTATAACAGCATGTTTAAAGGGAAAGGAACATAAGTTTTACAATATTGCACTTATCTTACCCTATAAATCAATTTTGTGTGTTCTGTTTGCCCTTTAGATGAAGTTAAAGCTATTAATTTAAGACATTTTATAGCCTGCAGTGTGTTTTGGTTTCTGTGCTGGGCATAGGTGTTCTATGTTCTTCTAGGTGACTGGTCCATCATTTTATTGCATTTTTACTATCTCTTTTCTGAATCTGGTCCCCACTCACCTACCCTATTCCTATTGGACTTTTAATCTTGGAGGCTTTTGAGCTGCCTGCCCCGATTGCATACCTGGCCCAAAAGCTCCCTCCTGTCTTATCTTCTCTATTTGCCTTACTGGTTGATGACAGAAGAAACTTGGAAGACCCTTTCTTAGACTGTTAGTGTACTTCAAAATTGCCTTTTTGCTGGCTTGTCTGCCTTTGAATGGCCTTGTAATTAGTTGTAACTAGTTGCCTGATTTGTTTCTGATACCTTTCATGTTTGGCTAATGAAAGTGTGTTTTTAAATTAAGAAAACTGGGACTGCAGTTATAGTGAGAGTAGAAAGGTAGCCTGGCCTGTCCAAGTTGAAAAACACACAGGGATGCTTAAAGCGAGAATTACTTCTAGCTAGTTATTTGATTTGTTTCTGATACCATTTCACTTTTGGCTAACCAAAGTGTGCTTTTACATTAAAAAGACTGGGATTGCTATTCTAGTGGCAGTAGGCTCAGCAATTCGAGTTGTGAAGCACACAGTGGGGCTTAGAGTGAGATTGTTTCATTAGCCGGAGGGCTTATAATGGACTGGGTTATTTGGTGCTAATCTGTACTTGACAGCTGCTTCTGCTCTACTTTCACATTAAGAAGTTCTAAGATTATCCTTCTTGTGGCAGAAGGTGCTTATCTCATTTGTCTGAGTTGGAAACATTCCAGGAAGCTCAAAGTGTAGTCACTTATTAGCCAGATGGCGCAGAATTAGTTTTCAGCTTTTTTGTCTACTTTAAACTGGGCACTTTTTTACAGAACTGTTCACTGAGCAGTAGTGGTTAGCAATATCCTATGCAGTAGCAAACCTATAAAGCTAATACTTAGGACTTTAATCTGTAGCATGGAAAATCTTTCTGTAGAGCTAAGCTTAGGACAGCTCGTTAGTGCATCAAACAGCACTAATATCAAATCATAGCACTATCTAACATCTAGCCTTAACCCCAGTTGACCCCTGTAAAACCAACGCCTTAATCCATAATAGCCCAACCTTAATACAGGTCCTGACAACAGGGAGTTGCAATATTTGTAGCCAACTTGGCAGATATGGGCATCCTGAGACAATGTGTCACGATTGTCTCATGTACTGAGACAACCTTTTAATCCTTAAAGGAACTAACACAGTATGTAAGATATTTACATATATATCTTCCTTGGAGGCAAAAATCTTGCTTACAAACAAGATTGTCAAGAACACATTTAATATATCCTTCACACATACCGCTCACCACACACACACAGACCTTCTTATACTGAAGCACTTAAAAAAAACCTTCCCAAACCTCAAAGACCTCTTAAGCCATCAAACACCAATCGTTTAAAGCAGATGCCAAAAGCAAAACTTAGCACCATACATAAGCCTACACCCAATGATTACCCCAAGAACAAAGCACATAGGGCAAACAAACCCTTTACCTATTCCTCTTGCCATAGGAGATTCTATTCTATGACAGACAGATGCTGTCCAGGCAGGACAAGTAGAAGACAATGCTTAGTTGCCCATAGGACCTGCAGTATCATGCATGTGATCATGTCACTGAACCACAGGCACCAGTACAATTTTATCATAGTTCATGTGGGTGTAAATGACCTGAGACATACTTCAGTAGACATAGAGATACATTATGGATCTCTCTGAATATGTGTGACAGACAGGTATGAGTCTTGCATTGAGCAGTATTCTACCTTCACCAAGGGATGATTCCACAGTATGAACAGAAGATGATTGATTTTAATAATTGACTTAGTTTCTAGTATCACTTCAAGGAAATCTAACATCTATCAGCACGGTAGCACATGGTTAACAGACCAAGTTGATTTGCCAAGGATGGCCTGCACCTGTCCTCCCTGGGCTTTTGGATATTGGCTAAAACTTTATAGATCACCCTTAGAGCCTTTTTAGGCAATGTCAAAATAACAAAAAAAAAAACCTGCAAAGCAACCTTAAAATGTTACTCTTCGGTGCTCAATGCTTAAACAAGAAACTCCACACTCTACAATCTCTTCTCATGCCAGAGAATGTAGGCATCTGTACTGTCACAGAGACTCGGTTTAAAGCTGCATAAAGTACTCCAACAATGGAAGGCTACAGTGCCTTACACACATTTAGACCAACAGCGGCAGCACAGACATGGGATAAATGTGGAGGTATCTCAGTCTACATTAGCAGCAAATGCAACTCTAGGTTAGTTAAACATGATGATGGCCTGGAGTTCTTCCACATCTAAGTCTCCATAAACAAGGTTCCTTACCAAGCATTGGCCAGCCACACCCATGAAGCTCACATCTCTTACCTAGCTCTACTAAAAGTGATCACCATCCAAACAAATATCCTGTTCACTGGAGACTTTAACTGACCCTCTATAGACTGTGAAATATAGACTTCCTCTAACTTCAGGAACAACATTTTCTGGACTTTATCAACACAAACAGCTTGGATCCGAAAGTGCACACTCCAGCCAGAGTATCAAACATATGTGACCTAGTACTAACCAACATGGGAAAGAATTACACCCCCACCTGATGTAACATCTTCATTGGTTAGGTCAGACCACAAAAGCTGTGCCCCCAGAAATACGAATCAGCCTGGAAAATCCAACTAAACCAGTCTGCATTCACATCAATAATCGTTTCCCCTAGAGCTAGAATATTTGTAGACATGACATGAGCCTTCAAAACTGTCAACCAAAAATTGCTTCTCAACAACTAACTAAAGAACATCTTCAGTCAAAACATCATTAATTTGTTCCAAAACTACCTTGACTGAAATGCATTTCATGTATACTCTAACTGCTGTCTTCCCATAGAACCTGTAATATTGGAGTATTATTACAGAATCGGAAACAATCGCATATCTTATTACAGGGTTTGATACACTAATGGAAGAAGGCCTGTGTACTGAAAGGCATAATAATGTGGCAAGACTATTGCATTGGGGACTGTGCCAATATGATAATATTGAAATAGTTGAGAAACATTGAAAGCATGAGCTATAAAATATTATAAAAAATGATTTATTTAACATTTGCTTACCGGAAAAAAAGACTGAGACAGAGCCCATTTTCAGCAGAGGCCTGGGGAGAAATGTTCCAGATGCATGTCTTTGGAAATGTGGGAAGAAACTAAAGCAAACCCACACAAACACAGGGAGGACATACAGACTCTGCAAAGAAGACACCATAGCTGAGAATCAAACTGGAAAATCTCTTGTTGTGAGGTGACAACGCTAACCACAGCATCACTAAGCCACCCTAGATGATTCCTGATAAAGTTTATATCACATGGAATCACCCATTCAAGAAATAAATCTGAGAAAACCAGATGTAGTAGTTCAGAAAAAGAAAAAAGCATTGATCATTGAAATTTCTGCACCCATTGATTACAGTGTCTCACATACAGAGAGACACAAAGTCATAAAATATTAGGATTTGCAGGCAGAAATGAGGGCAATGCAGAAGAAGGATACCCAGACTGTTCCAATAGTAGTAGGAGGAACGAGTCTTACGAAAAATAATTTACAATCGTACTTAGATATGTTACCAACACATGTAACATCATATGAATTGCAGAAGGACTCAGTTCTGGGCATATTGCAGGTGCTGCAAAGAGCACTTGGCTAACATCAAAGACTGAAACAATACTAATTTCATGAACTTTAGTCATACTTTTACTTAGTAATTGGGGCAATTCCCATCACGGTATTAGAAACCCAACAGTCTTGGAGAAATTAAAAACAGTATTATTACTGGTGTTCTGTGTTATTAATGATCTCACAAAAGACTTTCTAAAACTGGATCTCACTTTACACATAAATGAAATACTATTACATCAAGCAAATAAATGTCACAGCATTCTGCAATTTCAGCTCCAGCAGTTATTCTCTGATCTCTGCTAATTGTCTGAAGAGAATAATCGTATCATCATCACCATCATCACCCCCCCCTTTTCAAGTTTCTACATAGAGTCTGGAAGTCGTGTCAACTGTCACAATCTCTCTCATAGGTTCATAGGTTCATAGGTGTATACTAGGCTAATGGCCCTGGAGCCTTTACAAGCCTAGTCCATAGGATTACCCTGGCATCGTGCCACCCGACCTTAGTTCCCAGTGCCTCTGTCAAGTAGAGCCACTGGAGTGATCCCCGGGGAGAATTTTCTATTTCCCATCCACGCATCAAGATTTCTCTTGAAGAGGGCCAGTGAGACGCTCCGCTTGACATGTATGGGAATTCTATTCCATAGCATGGGCAGTCTCTGGGCTATGAACCTGTCCCTCCAGCTTGTTCTGTTGATTGTGGTAATGAGGCTGAGGTCTCTGGATCATGTAGTGCGGAGGGACTGGGATTTCTTTAGATGTAGCATTTCTAACAGAGCTGGGCCAGACATGGCTTTGTAAGTCAAGCAGAGATCGCCTCTAACTAGATGATATGAGACACAGATTATTTGAAGTTTTTTTGAGTTTGTCCATATAGGGGAAGTGTTTAAGGCCTAAGATCCTCTTTGTGAGGTATTTTTGCAGCCTCTTCAGTTGTTGTAGGTGTCTAGTGAGGTGCATGCCAAATGGGGCATTGTACTCTATTATTGGCCTAATGAGGGAAGAGTATTGGGAGACAAAAACCTCTTTATTCCTGGATGCAAAACCGTTAGTAATGAGATGTGCCACATAGAAGGACTTTCTGACCACAGTGGAAATGTGGTGGTCAAAAGAGATGTTGCTGTCAACCTGTGTTCCCAGATCTCTTATGATGCCTTCTGTGTTAAGTGGACTACCATTGATGTGGTAATTCATGGGAACCGGGTTTTTCCCAAAGGGGATGATGACACATATTTTGGCATTGAGCTTAAGGCCATGGCTCTGACACCAGTCATTGGTCTCAGTGAGGCCTTTCTATTGGATGTCAACATCACTTGGGGAGTTAATTATGGCTCCCAACTTGCAATCATCTGTGAACTTTGACAGCCAGAGTCTCTTCGTGTTAGCCTGAACTTCAGAGAAGTAGATACCAAACAGAAGAGGACCAAGGACCGAACCCTGTGGGACTTCACTCGTGAATGGTCGACAGTCTGACTTGGAGTCAGCTACTTTCACACTGTGGGTTCTATCTGTGAGCTAGTTTGCAACCCACTTAGTGATATAAGGGTTGATGCCTAGCTTAGTGAGTTTTTGTATGATTCCTGAGTGAGGAATGGTATCAAAGGCCTTGGCCAGATCAAGGTAGGCTGTATGAACCACCTTGCCTTCATCCACAACTCTGCTGACTGACTCAAAGAAGTCAACCAGGTTGAGCAGGCATGATCTGCCCTTCACAAAACCAAACTGTGTGGGATCCAGAGTTTGCAGGTTCCCTATATCTTTGTTTATTAGGTCCACGATGATGCACTCCATAGCTTTATATATCAGACTTATCAGGCTAATGGGGTGATAGTTCCCAGGGTCTGTACTCGCCCCTCCTTTGTGGAGATGGATGACTGTAGCAGTGCACCATTCGGTAGGGACAAAGCCTGAGGTGAGGCTGTGATTGAACAGGGCACACTGCTGAGGTGCCAGTCACTCTGTACTTCATGTAGAACACAGCCAGTGATATTGTCAGGTCCCACAGAAGTTGTATTCCTGGCATTGGACAGTGCTGTTTTAACCTGTGCAGCAGTAATACTGGGTCCCTGGCAATCTACTGGTATTATGATTGGTCCTTTGGTAGGGGAGAGAGGGATAAAGTTGGCACTGAATCTGTCGGCCAGTATATTGGCAAAGTCTGTTGGCTCAGTATAGGAGGTGCCATTGTGCAACAGCTCCGAGCAAATCTGGGTATTGCCATAGAGATTCTTTAAATAACTATAGAAGGCCTTGTGGTTGTCTTTACTATCTGCTGCAATTCTGTTTTCATAGCTAGCTTTAGAGGATTTGATGAGGGGTCTCAACTTTTTGTTGAGGCTAATAAGGGAGTTTTTTTCAGTCTTGGGACTTCACCTTATTTCTCATCAGTTTTCTCCTTCTGTTGTAGAGTTTGTTTATGGCAGGGGACCACCAGATTGGCTTCCTTTTTTAGAGGAGAGTATCTTGATTCTATTGGGTATGGCAAGATCCATGCATTTGTGTTCGTGTTCATACAGAGCATTAGTGTATGATTCGGCAGTCATGCAGGTATTCTCCAATTGCATGGGTGCTGTGAAGTTATACATCTCTGTTTTTAGGAGCCCAAAGTAAGCTTTGGAAAAGTTTTTCATGGTGGTTACTTTTGCGGGGGGGGGCATTTCCAAGGTGATTAGTTTGGGTCGGATCTAACCTGGGAGGCATTGACTATTGGTACAGAGCAGTGGTCACCCATGTTAGTAATGACCAGGTCAAGGATGTTGTGACCTCTAGTGGGGGTAAGAATGAGCTTGTCCAGGGCATTGGAATTAATGAATTCCAGAAAAGGTTGGGCAAGTGTATTGGTGCATGAGCAGTTTTCCCAGTTAATGGAGGGGTAGTTGAATTCACCCAGTATGAGAGTGTTAGGTTGGACCCTAATATTCTCCAGGGTGCTTAGGAACGTGGAGTGTGAGTCTTGGGTCAGGGTTGGGGACCTATAGCAGGCTACGACCTGAATTGCTGTCTTACCCAATGTTAGCTGCATCTGAAGTATCTCTGATGCATCCTGTTGGGCTACCAGTCTGGAGGTGTGCGCATCCTTTATGAATATGGAAACACCACCACCTTTGAAGCTTTGGTCCAAGTTCTGGGGCCGAAAGGTATGGAATGAGTTATAGCCTGGTAGTGCAGGGGTGCTATCTGCTGCCTTGAACCAGGACTCTGTTACAGCACAAATGCCAACTTTCTCCATTTTAAGGAGTGCTTCAAGCGAGTGCATTTTGAGATTTAGACTTCTAGCATTGAGCAGCATGACCCTCAGATTGCATTTGTTTGTAGCTGTTACAATGGTAATTTGGTCTTTGGAACACCCCCTAAAAACGGCACCATAGGGGTGGCAAGAGCCTTGACCAGTATTCAGTGCCACTATCCTGCATTCTTTGACACTCATATCTTATTGTCTTAGATCTCCTTTCTCACAATCCACCACCTCTTTGCTGGGTACTCTTGTTTTCTCTTGCCTTCTTCCTGTCTGTCACAAATTTTGTTCACAGGACTGTTTTCTGCTTTACTGCATATGTGCTAAACCATCATAATCCATTCTCCTTCACAGTTTCTGCAACTGGAGATACTTTGGCTTCTACTCTTATGTCCTTATTTCTTCGTCTGTCCCACAGTGTGCATCCTACCACTCATCTCAGACATTTCATCTCCATCACCTCTAACTTCCTAAACTGCTCTGCAATTACTGCTCAGGTTTCTGTACCACTCAGTAATACTGGTCGCACCACTGTTTTCTGCACCTTAGTTTTCTTCTTCATTGGCATTCTTATGTCATGCACTACCCCTGCCACACTTCCAGGTGGCTGGAGCCCCTCTGATTCTAGCTTTGACCTCTTCCTTCAGACTTTCCTTCTCCTCTACCAACCTTCCTAGGTACTTGAAACTGTTAACATGTTTCACTTCTTTTCCTTCTATCTCAGTTCTAAGCTTCTTCTGATTTCCCCTATTTGCTACTGTTACAACTGTCTTATCTGTACTCAGTTTCATCATATGTGTTTTTAGTTTTGCATTCCATTCCTCTAATCCCTTCTGAAGTTCTTACACAGAGTCTGCCTTTAATGCCACACCATCTGCATACAGTAACTTTGTTGATCTGTCCCCTCCAACCTGTTTGTTAATGTAGTCCATCACCAGTATGAACAGCAGTGGGCTCAGAGCTGAACCCTGCTGCACTCCCACTCCCAATTGGAACCCCTCTGTGAAATCAAACACTATTCATGCTTGAGTCATTGGGTCCTTGGACATAGCTTGCACTAATTCTACCAATGTTTCTTACATTTGAAACCACCACAGGACTGCCCAAATAATCCTTCTTGGGACATTGTCATATGCTTTCTCTAAGTCTAGGAATGTCTACTGTGACTCTTTCCTCATTTCTAGCTTCTGCTCAAGTATCTGTCTCACTGCAAACATCAAGTCAGTTGTGCTGGGTCCTGATCAGAATCCAAACAGCTCATATCTCATCTTACTTTCTACTGCTCTGCATATTTGTTTATCAATCACCATCTTCAAAACTTTCATGCAATGTGACAGGAGTTTGATGCCTACTGCCCACAGTTGTGAATGTCCCATTTGTTCTTAAACACTGGCACTAGTATGCTTATTCTCCAGTCATCTGTGATATGTTTTCTCTCCACACTGCTATGAGTACCCTTATGAGCCATTTCTCCCCTGTCTCAAGCAGCATCTTTATCTTTCCTGCTTTGACTTAATCTGAGCCTGTTGCTTTCCCCTGACTTCATTTTCTTTAGTGCTGTTCTTACTTTGTTGTGGTGGGCTCCTCCTCTTCTTTCATTGTTGCTGTATTGGAGGCAGAATAGTTTCTGTGGGATTTTGCTTCATTCAGAAGCTGCTGGAAGTACTCCTTCCATCTGCCTTTGATGACTTGTGGACTGATGAGCAGGCTGTTGCTGGCATCCCTAATGAAGGGTGTTTGATTATCTGCTTTATCTTTCTGCAACCTGATACAGTTTCTTTGTTGCATCTATTGAGTTACTTTCCTGAAGATGGTAGAGTGCCATTGATGCCTTTTTCTTTCCCATTCCAACTTCATTCTTAACCTCTTTGTTAGCCAACCAGTAGTCCTTCCTAGCCTTGTCCATCTTTTCTATCTCCCACTTTTTCCTGCACTTCTTTCTTTTGATGACTTCCTGGACTTCCACATTCCACTACCAGCTTTCCTTATGTACCTTAACACCAAGTCTTCCAATGAAGCAAAACACAATAAAATAAAAATAAAAAAGTCCCAACTCAAATGTGGTTTCACCGATTTAATAGCACAAAACACAAAGATCCCAACGACTGAGCGCTTTCACCATGAGAATGGCTTCATCAGAGATGAGGTCATCTTCTTGAGGTGCCAGAGCTATGCGTAATTCCTCAAACTTTTGTGCTTTCTCTCCTGTCAACTTCCAGGTCTTCAGCCTGGTTTCTGTTGACCTAAGAGCCTTCTCTGATCAGTGCTTGCAGCTGTTTGTTGCAACCAGTCGTTTATGCTGTAGGACAACCGTTTCACTAGGAATGACTTTGCAATCACTGATTCTACCCCAGTGTCCTTTCCTTAATAAGCGCATGTCTATCTGAGTTGCATGTTAGCCCCTCTTGAATGTGATCTTGTGACTGTCTCTCTTTCTGAGCCATGTGTTGGCTACTATCAAGCCATTTGTTAGACAGAAGTCTAGAATGGCTTCTCCTTCTTTATTTCTGTTGCCCCACCCACGTGGACCCAGGCAATCCTTATATTCCATTCTGTCTATCCCAATATGTGCATTCAAGTTACAAGGTATCATCACCAGTTCATGTTGTCTTGCTTTATTAGGTCCAACAACTGCTGTCTGAATGCCCTCTTTTCCTCAATATTACAACCCTGCTGTGGGGCATAAGCTGAGATTATGAACAGTGCTGTATCATTAGGCTGGAGTTTGACTGCCATGAGTTTGTCACTAATTCCAATGGCATCCCTCACTGTCTTCTGAAGCCATCCCCTCATCACACCATTTCATGCCTGTCCTCCTGAGTAGCAAACTCTGGCTCCCAAGTCAAGTGGCTTTGCTGCACTGCCCTTCCATCTTGTCTCCTGGATACATAAGGTGTCTAGCCTTCTCCTTACTATTATGTCATCCACTTCCAAGCTGTGTCCTGTCAGTGAACCTGCATTGAGTGTAGCAATTCTTAGTTCATGCTTGTCAGGTTTATTACTTTTATATCCAGCTTAATCTCAAAAGAGATACCTCAGATAACCCAAGCTGGGCAACTGGACACTGTCAGGCGAGTACTTTTTGACTTAGGGCTGTTGGGCTTTATGGCAGGAACACACTAGCCAATAGGGGCAGATACACCCCTCCCATCATTAGCATGGGTCCCTGAAATAGGCTGGATCCTTAACCCAGGTCCATTTGATGACATTAAGTGACACAGCAAAATTAACTAGAATCATATTTTTACACCATTGAGTGGCTAGCTCATGCATTTTGTGATCCTTGTTCACCTACATTGAGGATACTGTGCACCACAATAGATGTCCAAAGTGGTTGGTCTATACAACTCATTCCCCAATAGGGCACCATGTAGAGTCTATGCTGCTACTGCCCACAACTCCATTCTTTGGTGAGTCTGAGAAGGAAACACTCATCATGTATATCAGAGGTGGGAGGAACCCCACAGAGATATAAGGATAACATGCAAACTCCACAGAGCCATTAATCAGTGGTCAGGATAGACCTTTGTAGGTTGTGCATGGAAGGCAAAGACCTTAACCATTTTGTCAACTGGTCTACCATAATCATATAATTAACCAAAAAATGTTATGCTTTTCCCATCCTTTCACATATTTTGGTTTGCCCCTTGATCATTCTCTAACTTTCTCCCAGTATACTGAGAATGTCATTAACAAAGTCATCTCACAACTAAAACTGTACTATAGAACATCCCATCTACTATCTCCTATTTACCTCAAAGACGTAGGTAAAAAAAATCCTTCTTCCCAAAGTAAAATGCACATTTCCTTTAATTTCTTTCTCTCTTTATCTACAAAACCCCAAAAATGCAAGTCACTGAGAATAAAAGTGCCAGATTTTCCTTAATTGCTGACTCCCAGTCCCACCACTGCAACCTTCTAAATGCCCTAAATAGGCTCCCCAATAACAGAAATATCCAAATATTTGCTAAGCACCTTGTTATATAAACTTTTAAAAATGAGTTATTGCCCCACATTAAAAAGACAAACACTCCCCAGGGAACAATTATGTGCCATAATAAACAGACAAGAAGACATAATCTGCTTTAACCCACCCCTACTTAAAACAGTCATTCGTGACCACTTTTTCTCCAAACTAGACCCCCCCCCCAGCTGAGATAAAATGTCATATTTCTCTGTTAGGGCTCAGTAGGGCTCAGGAAGACACTTTCAAGATACTTCTTTAGTGAAGTAGCCTGCAAATGTGTTATGGATATCGAGTAAAGAAATAATCCACCAGTGTAACAACTTACTGTAGCTCTTGTTTTAAATCTTCAATTCACTACGAGGTTGCATATTTCCTGATAACTCTGCTTACTAACTCTGTATATACTGTGCATATACATTGTGTATAATGCATATACTTTTTATCAATTGTGTAGAGAAGTAACATGGAAAAAGCATAGTACTCAGACAGCCTCTATTAAACCATGCTACTGTGGAAAAGTAGTCAAAAGTGTGAGTCCTTTGTATATTTGCTGAAGATCTGTCATATCTTGCATTTCTTCTTTGCTTTTATTGAATTTTGTTATCAATGTGTTTTTGCCTTTGTGTATGGTTGTGGCTGAAAATGTCTCTGGATCTTCCCACCTACCCAGTTACCAAATAGTAAAACAATAAAAGAATGGGCAGGATTCATGAAGCCTCCGTGTAAGAGTTACAAGGCTTACATGGAGCCTGCAGTTAAACGGTGTGATGTCAGCATGTCATGCATATGCATGAAGGCATGCTGAATCACACCTAAGGCTAACACGGTCCGTGGAAGACAGTAGGGGGCATGTCCATAGGGCGAGCCCTGCAAATGGACACGCCCCCAGAAGAGTAAAAGTCCCGAAAGTAAACCCACATGACAGAGTCCGTGTAAATGTGAATAAACACAACACAACACATACCCCCACAGACTATGAACATAAAATGTATAAATGAACATCTTATATATATTTTTTTTTAAGTTGTAAAGATGTTTGTCCGTGAGTGAGCTCATTTGCGCGGGCGTGCCAGTCGCTTAGCCACAGTTAGCAGTCAGTGGAAAGGCATATAAGAACTAAATATACAAAGTAAGTCAAAAAGCAATAGCGTAGCGATAGAGACGCCGGCTGAAGAGGAGGCAGTCATGGTTCGAGCCCCCACAACATCAATTTTTATTTTTAGTGAAATAAGCACGAAACAAGTCCCTGACATATATGTACATATATAAAATTATATTTTATGTAAAATGTAATGAAATGGGCCATGTATTTTGAAGAAATGTGAGATAAAAAAATTAAAAAAAAATGTGAGATGTGCCCATAGCTGAGCTACAGTCTAACAAGTTGAGGATATCTGCCTGTAGGTGAGCAGTGGTTTAACAGTTGTAAAATGAGTGCCCGTAGGTGAGCAGTGTTCTAACAGGTGTAGAATGAGTGCCTGTAGGTGAGCAATGGTTTAATAGGTGTAGAATGAATGCCCGGGGTTGAGCAGCATTTTAACATGCTGAAACTGTGTCCCCGTAGCTGAGCTGAGTGTAATATGCGTGCTGACAGCCAAACCACTCGTAAACCAGCGTGATCCATTTGCACGGAGCTGCGCACCGCGCCAACAAGCTAACCGACGGGCAACATTGAGCAAGCTGTATCAAAACTGCCTTTACACAGACACACCTCCTAGCCTGTGTAGACCGTCATAAAATATAAAAAACAATGGCCAGGTCCGAACCCAGGATACCATGCACAATAGTCAAAGTACTGAACCACTAAGCCATGACAGTTGCACTTAGAAATGCAGTAATAGCATATATATAGGAATGAATAGAAAGAGGAGCATGACAAAGCAGGTTTTGTGAAGCTGATACAATTCCAAAATGGCCAATCACAGATAAGTGCAGGAAAAACGGCATATATAAGCCCCATAGGTGGGAATACACAGCATAACCCATTGTGGAACTGACTTGCAGCAAGGATGTCAGGTGTAGGAGAGGGTAGTTGCTTCTGAGCACAGAGGTGGGGCAGTGAGGAGTCCAAATATATGGTTTGGCTCCTCGTCCATATTCATGAGGCCCAACTCATGCATGGCCAGGTCCTGTGGGGAGCATATAGGGCTGAGGCATGGGACCGGTTGGCTCATGATCTCACCAGTGCCACAGGAATACCAAGGACTGGTGAGCAGGTCCATCACCACCATGCGGACCTGAAGAGACGGAAGCAGGTCCAACTGAACCGTTGGATCCAGGAGGCCCGGCAAATGCCCAACGCCCCACTACTGAGTAAGTTACATGTAATTATTTATGTAAGAAATTAACCTAGCTGATATTATGGAGATATGTATTCCAGTATTACTTTATTTATATTACAGCTGCAGGTGTCCATTCTGCGAACTGTCGACCCTATGGCGATAGGCTGGTGCGGTTGCGCCACCAGGCAGGTCAGTAATTCTCTCCCAGTAACTGTAAATAAATATATAAGTATGACAGTTAGCAAAAGAGTGCAGTGTAGTCACTAATTAATAAAATGTGCAAGTAACAGTGTAAGAGGGTTTGCAAGTATGGCTTGATTACAAAAGTGTGATGCAGCCTGTAATCCAAACATAAAAATGAAACAAGTCTGAAATAAAGATGTCCCACCTGTAATATAATAGTACATAACCTGCAGCAGGCTGAAAAGTACAGCTGCAGAAGCTGAGTAAAACGCATGTGTGAAATATATCCCTGTTGAAATACAGAAACATGACAGAAGTGAGACTGTTGGAAAGGATTGTTATAACTACAGGTAAAACATGTCAATAAAGCCTAGAATTAAGTACCATCCTGAATTTTAAAAATAAAATAAGTGAGAGAGTGTGAGAAAGAGGTATGAATCCACCAATAAAGTAGTAATAACTCCTGAATAAAGTATACTGCAGTCAGTCCAGAATGAAATGAATGTGACAGGCAGAACCAAACAGTAACATGTGTTGAAAACGGTACTGCAGCTGGAATGTGTGTCCCAAAATCTGGATATGTTGCTCTCAGTCTGCAATATGCAGATAGTATGGTTGTCTGAAATACCAAACATCCACAGTTGTCTATAGCTATATAAAGCAAATGTAGCAGGATGATGTAGCTGAACAGAGCCAGATATGAATGTGTATGAATAAATATGAAAATGTATATTGATGTAGCAGTAACATTCCTATCACCAACCTGAAGTAGTTATCACATAGGAAACTGTAGGCAGAACTGTAGTGTGTATATATCTGCAGCTAGTAGAAATGTACAGCATATGTATTGGTATTTGAAGTTGTTAATTAAATTTTCTTCACCCTACCCTATAACCACATATAATCCATTCCACGTGAAATTGGTATGTGCAATCACAATTAGCACCCCTGGACATTTGTCCTGTTGGTTCATACATATTTGCATGTATGTTGATGCATCTGCTCTGTTCATACATCCAAACCTGATGGCCTGTTGCCATCAATCAACCCTGCATGCTGTTAGATTGTGTATTGCTGTTCAAATTATGCATGTGTTATGCTTGCTGTTCAATGGCTTGAATATATGGGTGTTTGGTTAATGGGAATACTAATGCATGCTGTTACAACTAATTGTGAATGGTATTGTACGTTACTAACCCAAACTGTCATAACATAATGCAAAACATAGGACGACAGGGAAGGTGGGTTCCAGTGGACCCACCTCTCCTTCCTCAGCTGGCAAGTGCACCTGGCAGTAGTGCCCAGGCCGGACCCTCCTCCGGTGGCCCTGTGCCACCTGCGGGTGGAAGCACTGCAGGGGATGGGGCTTGTCCCCCCTCTGCAAGTGTGACCGGAGGAGAACATCCACTCACCCTCCATAGTGTCCGGACTGTGGTGCGTAGGGAGATCCAGGATGCTGTGCTTGGGCCCCTACACCAGCTTGAGGCACGGGTGGCACAACTCACGGGCGTGCCTGCTGCCCAGCCTACACAGCCCCCAGCACAGCCCCGTCCTGGGCAGTGAAGGCACAGTGGCAACTGTCCATGGGTGGGGATCTCAGTTCCACTGTTGCCATCTGTGGGCTCATGGGCTCGAGATATCCAAACATCCGTCCCCGTCAATTGTGTAATCCCCCACATGTGTCATACACTGCCCCTGTATGCGTCTTGTTTGTCTTGTCTGTTAACCTACCCAACCTACCTCTCCAGCTATACCGACTTCCTTTACCTGACATACCACTCTCACCTGAAAAAAAAAAAAAAAAAAGGGCACTCTGTACCCACAAAAAAATTACGCCCCATACATGTCTGCTGGACATGGGAACTGTCAATTACAATTGGCTGTACAACAAGTATTATTGTTGTCCTTACACCTCTCTCAGGGGTGGAAGTTTCAAATGTCACACCAAATTACAAACATATGCACAGCTGTTGCTGATGAAGAAATGGGCAGCTATGGGCCTTACCTACATCCCTCCTGCAAAACCTAAGCTTGTTTCCCTACTGTCCTACCCTCTTTGTGACCCCTTTTTCACCACTTTCCTGTCTCCCCATTTTCATTTCTTTCAAAGAAATTAGCGTGAGTGTGCGCAAGAGTAAACACTTTTAAGCAGTTGTAAGCGGGTATGCGCTTGTGTGCGCGGAGCTAAACGCCAGTGCGCATGCATGAGCTCTGCACAAACCAGCATTAACCTGCTTACAACTGCTTAAAAGAGCCTTAGTCACTCTGAATGACAAGGCCTGTAGTCTGCTCAAAAGCAAAATAAAATCCCACTGTCAATCCCGAACCCAGGCCCTTGGAAACAGTAGTCTGCATGACTTACCACTAAGCCATGACTGCTACATAAGAGCATCGTGCTACAATAAATATATCATGCAATAGTAGGAATGAATGTAAAGGGAATATAGGATGTGTAGTACACAAAGCATGTCATGTATATTTACTGTCAAATGTAGTGGATTTCTATAATAGTAGTGTGTGAACAGAAACAGCCATGCTAGTTGGTAGCTAGTAGGTAATAATGTCACTGTAGCACCTTGCAAGCCACACACATACTCAAAGCAGGATAATCACTGCCCATACCCCACAACCTCTTACAGCAAGACATCTGGACTAAGTAATAAAAAATGTGGAGCAAAGGCCCAAAAACAGGGACACATTTCAAATATTGCTCCGACAAACTTAGACAGTTGAGAGAGTAACAGGTTTTGCATTATTTTGGATTTTTGGAAGGGTACGAAGTCTGAAACTGAAATGTTTGTCACTCTAGTCTGACTTGAGCCCTGAGTGATTTGCCAGAAAAAGTTGTTTTATGAGATATGGACCAAAATATGAGGCAAAAATGTGGACATCCTGCAAATATCTGTACACTTGAGAGGTATGACACTGCCATATGTGAATAGTTAAGAGCCTAGACATAGCAACAGTGACTGAGTTACAGGGATGCCCCACAGACTCCCTGTGAAATGTACAAACAGTAGGCAGAAAGGTGTTACAACACATGCAATGGTAACTATGAAGTACTGAAAGTATGCACCACTTGCACGGCAGAAATAGTGTAGTAATACATATGCTCATGCTAACCCACAGTCACAACTGCAGAATACCAGACAATTTAATGGGTGTACCCCACTGATATGTACCATTCCGTGAGGCAGATAAAAGATGCACCTGAGAGTCTCTGGGGCCTGCTCAGCAGCATACTCAAATACCCTAATATATGTCAAGGCCCACAACATGGCCAGACCACACTGCATGCAGTAACATCCTATCAGATATAGCAAGCATTCCAAGGTGTGAATGTACATGGAAGATAGGAAAGCCACAGCAACACACTACAGTCAAGACACCTAGCAGGCATAGAAGTAGTGAATGTAAAGGGCAAATAATGAAGCCATAGCAACAAAGTGCAAGAGCCACTGCTATATAGCAGTTATACCACATGTCCCACAGGAAAGCACACACACCCACATTAACAGTAGTAGTAGTCTTAAGTGTCAGTGTACATACACACTTATAGGTTCATAGGTTCATACTGGGCTATCTGCCCTAGGGCATTTATAAGCCTAGCCAGAATGTGTTTGGCTTTCGCCACCCATTTTAAATTTATTTTGCTATGCTCTTTTTCGAGGTTAGTATACTGTGCCTCTGTCTAACAGTGACACAGAAGTGATACCCGGGGTAAACCTACGATCTCCCATCCACTCATCAAGATTCCTCTTGAATAGAGTCAATGAGGGACTCTGCCTAACCTGGACTGGGATTTTATTCCAGAGTGAAGGGAGCCTCTGGGTTATGAATCTGTCCCTCCAGCATGTCCTATTTATTTCAGTGCTGAGGTTCAAGTCTCGAGCGTAGCTCAATGGGATTTGGATTTTCTGAGGTGCAGCATGTCCATTAATTCCGGGTTGGACGTGGCTTTATATGTCAGGCACAGATCGCCTCTGAACAGGCGGTATGCCACTGAGTAGAGCTGGAGTTTCTTTAACCGGGCAGCATATGGCATCTGTTTGAGCCCTTTGATCCTCTTGGTGAGGTACTTTTGGGGTATTTCTAGTTGCTGCAGGTGTCTGGTAAGGTACATCCCAAAAGGGGCATTGTGCTCAATTATGGGCCTGATGAGGGATGAGTAAAGAGACACGATGACCTCCCCTGATCTAGATGTGAATCCCTTCATGATTAGGTGGGCTATATAAAATGTTTTTCTAACCACTTTGGCCACGTGGTTGTCAAATGAGAGATTGCTATCAACTTGGGTCCCCAGGTCCCTAATTACTTCTTCTGTACTTAATGGATTACCACCTATGTGGTAATTTGTGGGCACTTTGTTTTTGCCAAAGGGGATGACTATACACTTTTTGGCATTTAGCTTGAAGCCATAGCTCTGGCACCAGTTGTCTGTTTCTATGAGGCCCTTTTGGAGGATGCTTGTGTCAGCTGGAGAGACGATTATGGTGCCCAGTTTGCAGTCATCTGCGAACTTGGTCAGCCACAGTCCTTCCGTGTTGGCCTGTACCTCCGAGAAATATATACCGAACAAGAGAGGTCCCAGGACTGATCCTTGTGGGACACCACTTGTAACTGGTTTGGAGTCTGACATGGCTCCAGCAATTCTAACCATGTGGGTTCTGTCCTTGAGCCAGTTTGCAATCCATCTAGTGACATAGGGGTTTATATTTAAGCTGGTGAGCTTATCTATAATGCCCAAGTGGGGTATTGTATCGAAGGCTTTTGCGAGGTCCAGGTAGGCTTAGTATAGGAAACTGGAGAAATGAATGGAGAAATGTTAATCTACAACACAGCTGGAAATATGAGAGAGATACTAACCTTTACACTCAAAGAACAGTGTCCACAGCATACCAGCATGGTCCCTGCCCTTAAAATCTGAAAGGGCTACGCCTATCTCACATACCTTTTTATAGCACTGTCCTGAAATCACAGTGAGAACTGCAATCAGTACACAACTGGCTGCATGCAATTAGCAAATGCTGGCTAACAATTGGTGCAGAGGCCATCACATGGACATATGCAGATACCTACAAAAGCATGCTGTACTCCCAGTCCACACATGCAATACTTTCATTGCACCCTCTGGAGGTAGAGAGAGAGAGAGAGAGAGAGAGAGAGAGAGAGAAAACACAAACAAAAACACTTATTAACAAAACCTACTAGAAAGCTGTCATCTGTCAACTGGAGCAGCAGCAGGACACCGATCCAAAAGGAAATGCAAGCAGCTGTGACAAACACAGGTAATGTAAAGTAATACTTTAAAAGTCTACATACTGTGAACCCTCCATATGTGTCATTGGTCCGTATCTATATGTATATGAAGATGTGCATAGGGCAGGGGACATACAGTAACTATCAGTGAAGGCTGTACATACATATGTATGTGAGGGCATCTATGTGCACATATCAATGTAGGCTGATTGTAGGTTGTAGTGCAATGTACAATGTAAGTTTCACAGTTATGTATGTTTAGCAGTATGTTAGTGTGTGTATAGTTTTCTAAACAAACATGTTGATATACCTATCTATCATATGGATACGTATGTATGTCAATATATGTATGTATGTATACATACATATATATATATATATATATATATATATATATATATATATATATATATATAATATGCATATATGTATACATAGATAGAGAGGGATGTAGGAATACATAGACAGATGTAGATAGATAGAATATGTACAAACATATATATGTAATACACACATACAGATATAGATATATGTAGATACATATACATAGACAGACAGATCTGACTATCTACAGATATGACTGTATATGACTATCTCACACTCCCCCTGTCCCACCCCCTCTGTCACTCTCACCCCCTCTCTGTCACACTCCCCCCTCCATATCTATAGCAATATATGTACATCGATATATATATGTGTATATGTATACAGACATATATATATATATATATATATATATATATATATATATATATATATATATATATATATTTATATATAGAGACTATATATATATAGAGAGAGAGATATTCTGAGTGAGGCACATGTGTACAGATGCATTGCAACAGGTGCCTGGTGACAAAGGCATGGAGTGAACACCAGTGTTGAAACTGGAGTACCATACCCCATTTCAAATCACCTACACCAGTAACCACCAGATATGTGATTGGCTGCCCACCACTGCATGTGTCAGGGGTGAACAGGGTCATAAACGTGTACAATAGGCCCCCCAATGATAGTCACAGTGGCACACTATTCCTGGAATACCTGTACATGGTATGTGTCAGCAGACATGGTGTGTCAGCTATGGACATGTAGGTAAGTGTACCCCTCCACACCACACAATGTCTGCCACGGTATGTACCTCACATGACAGCTACAGATATGGAGAAGGACACAGTGACATGTACGACACTGTGACAATGCACTCAAACACATTACCAATGCACAGTGACTAACAACACCACAGAGTGCACACATACTACCCACATAGAGGTTACCACTCCTGGATTTACATACTTAAGTCACACCCATGACAGATGTCCAACAACCATAGTAACACCTCACACCATCCACAACCTAAATGACCGCTGTGTGTCATCCTTGACACCGCAGTAGAGAGCACATGGTGGAGGTACAGGTTCCTACCCACAGATAAGACATACCCTGCAATAACCCACACAGCGTTAAGAAGCAAGACTCCCCATGAGTACATGTCACACATACCACTGCTGAATATTAGTCAGATAGGTAATATGCCATATGAGTCACCCTGTGTAACTGTTTGCAGGAGCAGGTACCATCACATCACATGTGTCACAAGGGTCAGGGTAACAGAACAGTATGCTGCTGTAGTCCCAGGGGCAATAGCATATTGTATTGTATTGTATTGTATTGTATTGTATTGTATTGTATTGTATTGTGTTGTATTGTATTGGTATGTAGAGGTGCCTCCTTTGTGGAGTGGAACCACTGCTGCTGTACGCCAGTGTACAGGTACATATCCTGTAGTCAGGCTGGTGTTACATAGCACTTCTATATGCGGGTTTATCTCCTCTTGGAGTTCATTTAGCATGCAACCAGGGATACCATCAGGTCCCATTGATGCTGTGTTTTTTGCTTTTCTGAGGGCGGCTCTCACCTGGACATCTGTGATGACAGGGAGGATACATTCAGCTGGAATAAGTATGTCTTCATTTGGGGGAGAGGGAAGGGGGAAAATTGCACTGAACCTGTCTGCCACAATGTTGCCAATATCTGTGGGTTCAGTGAATTATTTGTTGTTGTGTACTAACTATGAGCATATTGGAGGGTTTCTGACCAGGTTTCTAACATAACTGAAGAAGGCCTTGTGGTTATCTGTAGTGTACTTGGTGATTTCCCTCTCAAAGTTGCCCATGGATGTTTGTATGAGAGAACATAGCTCTTTACTAGTGCTGATCCAACATGCCTTCCCTTTATGGAATTATTCTCTGTCTTGCAGTAGCTTCCATCTTTTGTTATACAATCTGTTTATTGCTGGGGTCCACCAGACAGGATGCTTTCCTTTTGTGGAGAGTGTCTTGGTCTTATATGGGATTGCATGATCCATGCATTCTCGGCGATGTCCATAGAAATCATTTGTGAAGGAGTCAGCATTGTGGGTTGTGGCTTCCACTGGCACAGTGGGCTTAAATGATACCATCTCAGTCTTAAGAAGTGTAAAGTTTGCGTTTGGAATGTTATTCACTGTAGTCGTTTGTGCTGGTGGTGGAGATGGGATATGTATATCCAGGGTGATTAGTTTGTGGTCAGATCACAGTAGTTGATGATGTTCCCCATACAGTACCTCGATACAAACCCCCAGAGTGAGGAGGTGCTTTGTACCTGAATTAGTGTGCTGACTGCTGGGGTTTGGCAGTATATCGTGTGGAGTGTGCCAGGTACTGTTGCACAGTTGTTGGCTGAGCACTGATACCTGGCCATTTACATGTGTATCCACCAATAGACAGACAGATGCTATATATGGGAGATATGTTGTATCACAACAGTTGAGTAGCATGTGTAGTATGTGTGCCAAATTCTGCTGACATATTTTGCTGATATCATTTTATTGTCTTTTTCAGGACCATGGTTCACCAGCGCAATCCGGCATACTCTGCAGCCGAGGATGAGGAAATACACCAGAGCCTGGGGCGGGATTTTGCAATACTCTTTTCCCGCACCAGCCAGCATCAGCTGGAGAGGGCTGCATTGTGGCAAGACCTGGTCCATCGGGTAAATGACATAGGCACGCATAATAGGACATATGAGCAGGTACGACATCACTGCAGTGATTTAATCAGAAATGTCCGTCAGCATGCATCGGATATCCACAGGCAACAGGCTGCCACAGGTGGTGGGGTGGCTACACATCCCCCACTCACCAGACTGGAGGGACTACTCCTAAGTGTTGTGGCTCCAGCCCACCAACAACAACAGCAGCAGACCTGCATTATGATGGAGGCTGGAGCCACACAGCACCATGACTCTGGCGTGCAGGTAATATGCCATATGTATAGTTGACTGTTGTGTACACTGGTAGTTAATGCATGTGTGAGGTCTGTCCTTGGTTTGTAGCTGTCATCATAGTATTCAATGTGCAAGTGTGATATTCTTAATATCAGCAGCTGACCTGTGAAAGGCAACTGTTGTACTACTGACCTGTATCATACTCAGTAACAATGGCACAGTTGTGCCCACTGACATTAATTTCCTCACTTCTGCAGGTCCCTCCGGTGTAACAGCAATGCAGCCTATCCATGCTGGTGAGTGTGTATTAACAATACCTTTAATAGTCTTGATAGTAATAGTAATATTAGACTCAATCAGTAGTGCTCTGTGTATGCATGCATGTGTGTCTGTGTCTGTGTCTGTGTGTTGATATCTTGCATACTGAGTAGTGTGCAAGTGTGCAAGTGTGCATCTGTGTGCATGTGTGCATCTGTGTGCATGTGTGCACCTGTGTGCATGTGTGCATGTGTGCACCTGTGTGCGTGTGCATGTGCACATGTGTGCACCTGTGTGCGTGTGCATGTGTGCATGTGCGCATGTGCGCATGTGTGCATGTGTGCATGTGTGCATCACTGGTAACATTTTGTAGACATTGTAAACTGTGTTTCCTGTTTCCCTCCCACAGGTTCTGGTGCTGCTCTGTTGTCATGCAGCAGGGAACCTGAATCAGGTACCACGGGTAGTGATAATGATGATATCTGTATAATGGCACAGGAAGGTGTGCCAGGGTCCGTCATTGTTCAGCCAATTGACAGTACACAGCTGTCAACCCCATCAATGTGCACAGTCATCCTGCCAATACATCCTTTGTCACCAATGTCCCTAGGTGATGGACAGGATACAGTGGGCATTGACCAGGGTAATGTGGTATCTGTGGCACATGCTTCCCCATACAGCAGCCATGGGCATGGCCCTGAGATGGTACCACACAGACAGATGTCCAGGGGTTCTCGTGGGAGCATCCGTGGGTGTACTGCCCCTGTCAGATGTGCCCAGAGAGGCCTTACAACCTCAGCTATGTTTTGGGCTGTCATGCAGGCACAGTCACGTATGGAACGGTACACCAGACAGGGTCTGAGGGAGCTGACAGCATGTCGCACAGCCATGAGTGACAGTATGCGTGACATTGCGGCTGCCATCTGTAATTTCACCGATATCATAGACGGACGTTGTGGGGACATATTAGATCAGTTCCACAACTACATGTCCATGAGCCAGGGCAATGGTGGACGGTTGAGGCGTCGACGTGGGCATATGCCAGCAACAGCAGCAGCTGGCAGTCATCGCGGATGACAACAGGACCGCGGCCGCCCCCATAGTGCCAACAGCAGCCCCAGCAATGCTGGGTCTGTGCTGTCATCAGACCGCCCCAGGAGACCATGTGCACGTGGCTCTGGACAGGCCCAACTGGGATCTGTGTCCAGTCAATGAACACTTGCTTCTGATGACAGTACCCAGTCTGGATTAGTGCCGGATATGGTCCGTAGCACCCCTGCAAGGCACAGGTACCGTGTCCGTGGCCAGAGACACTGATCTGTATGACCTGGCAGGTACAGTCTGTGGCTGTCCACAAACACCGGTATATGGCAGCCATGAGGTGGAACTGTGTGCATCCATACACACATGCGAATTGACAACACCTAGGGCTACCGCATGCACGCACACACTGCATCAACATTGCCCCACCTTGTACTGCTGTCCCTCACCAACACACATACACATATATGTCAATTGGTGGCATTAGTGGCAGACTCAGGCATACCAAGTTCACACCCTGTGCATATGATGAAACTGTGCCACCTCCTGCAATCTGTAACATCAGTGCAGGTACAGGTTAACATGTTGCTGATGCACAGGGTGACTACATAGATGTGTAGTAATAGTATCATGTTGTTAACAGTACAGTGTGCTGATATAATTGTGGGTATATCCCAGCATGCCTGATGCAGTAAGGGTATGATTGTCCTGTACTGTTTTCTACACCCATGGTAAGTACCATAGTGTATCATCTGCACATGTTTGCATACTGGTGGTAAGGATGTCAACAGAAGGCCACATACATAGGTAGCACAGGGGATAAGGTAATGAAAGTATTGATATGCAATGATGGACATGTAAACTGAAAGTGGCATGTTGCCCACACTGGACTCTGCAATGCGGATGTTTGAGGATGTTGATATGTGTGCAGTACTACACAACTGGTACAGGACATACAGGAGCACCCTAGCACTGCAAGCTCACACCTCATACCATGCTAGACAGCCCCAACACACAAAACTAACTTTCACAGGAGGGAGAGTCCCCATAAATGTCAGGGATACTGTGGTGGCAGGACAGGTAGCATACATCCTACTAAGTATGGAACCACTGAGTGAAGGCTCAGGGTCTGCTATTTGACATGTGTATTACTGCAGGTATGAGCACCTGGGTTTCCGTCCGGTTATTGTACATCCTGATGGTACATGGTCTGTACACTTGTGTGCACTGAGACTGGACCCTGGCCATCTGACCTGTGTATTTCCATGTACATGTGTATAGTGCCTGCATATTTGCACTGTTACCTACTGGAAGTGGTACAGCTTGTTTGTTGTACAATGGACTACATGCAGCCCTGCTTACTGTAGCTTTGTTTGCATGCATGTTTGCTTGCAGTTACCCTGGAACACTGATTCCACCTGCAATGCAGATTTACGGAGCCTCTGTGGATTCCTAGTGACATCTGCATAGCTTACTATACGTATGTCCATGTCTCACTTGACAGAACGTCACTGTTTGTCTTGTTCACATGTACGTTGCCTGTGACACATTGCATATGACTTACCTGGCATTTGACCATGTGAGCAGTCATATATGCCAGCGTTAACTAATCACAGGCACTACACCTTCACATACTCACCTTATGTACCTTGTTCCCCATTGGCCCTATGTGCTGTTAATCACCATGGCAATCACAATACTATGGTAGCATGTGCAAAGGTCACTTGTCAGTCACCTCTATGGTACAGTTGTGGAATTTGTGAGTCATGTGGCAATGTCACAGCTGCCACATGTACACAGTCAACCCTCTCCCCTACCCATGAATGTACAACACATGTGTGAGATGCAACCACATAGCCAAACTGGGGACTAAGCACTCTGAACCCAGTACTGGCATAACTTATCAGGTGGCATGAAATACTACAGTGACTACAATACCAGTCTGATGTAGACCTACACTGACAGCAATCCAAACACATGAACACAATGGGGCATTCTTGGAGCCTCAGAATAGCATCCTGCCTGAGCAGCAGACACCTCTGCAGCTGGCACACAGGCATACGTTAAGCCGGAACACAGCACATGCAACACATAGCACACAAATCCTGTGTGCCAAACAGTCACAGCCTGTATGGCTAGACAACACACCTGCTACAGTTGTGTTGGGTAACTTTATTGTCAGGTACAGTGAGGTCCCGCTCACCAGGCTGGACAAGGTGAAGGTCACAGTGATATGCCCGTGGGGCACTATGGTCCACCACATAACACAAGCATACAGGTCAGTCAGAGGCATGGACAAATATGACTCAGTCATTGTCCGTGCCACTATGGCTGACCTGTGATGTACCTCCCTGGACTACATGATAGGGAACATAGAAGGGCTCTCTGAGCATGTGGCACAGGCTGGTATGACCCTGACCTTGGTTAGCATCATACCCTCATCAAGAATGCTGAAGTATTACTGAATGCTGATGAATTACTGTAGCTACAACACCCTAGCTGAAAGGTTCCTAGCATGTAGTCACTGCATTGCTATGGAACAACTTGTTACCACTCCCACAACAGGTGAAAACATGCAGCACCTGTTCATCAACAACATGTAGACTATATGCCCCAGACCAGATGTGTATCCCTCGCTGCTAGGATGATACCATATACAACTCACACTGTATATACACATACCACATGCAGCACCCGCACAGAAAACCACAGTCATAATGTTATGCATTGCAAATACCATGTATTCACATGTGGCAGGCGTCAGACATGGGAACTATTGAAGGTCACAGGTATATATGTGTAGTTGGCACACACATACATCATATGTGTGCATTGCCATTACTGGTTTAATCGATGTCATGCATTATTGTGAACAACAACCCACACACATGGGCATTCTGTGTGACAAAAACACACGTGGCATTTGTGGAATTCAAGGCCATAACTAACTATGCTATGACAGTAGTGAGAGACGCAGTAGCAGAGCGTGCTATTTGCATTACTGGGAGATTCGCCCTCTTCTGCTGTACTTGTAGGGTGCTGACATCATCTCTGTTTAGAGATTGGAATATTCAGCAGTTGGTGTGTTGTACTGGTTGCCAAAAGGGCCAGTTTTCTCACACATGTAATTGAACACACCCTACTTCCACCCCCCCACACACACAAATTTGCCACCAGATTCAAACCCCTACCAAACTATGTTATGATACTAATACAAGACACAGTAGCCGAGCATGCTATTTGCATTACTGGGAGGTTTCTCTTCTCCGGATGTACTTATAGGGTGCTGACATCATCAGTGTTTAGAAAGAGGAATGTGCATCATGTAGTGTGTTCTCCTAGTTATCAAAAGGGACATTTCTTTCATACAGAATTGCACACACACTAAGCCCCCTCACCCAAGCTGAGCATTTTCAGGATTCAAACCTCTATTGAATTATGTTTTGACACTCGAGACGTACACATTAGCAGAATGCATATTCGCATTACTGGGAGGTGTCCTTTCTCCGGCTGTACTTATAGGGTGCTGACATCATCAGTGTTTAGAAAGGGTAATGTGCATCCTGTAGTGTGTTCTCCTAGTTGCCAAAAGGGACATTTCTCTCACGCAGAATTGCACACACACGAACTCTTTTACCCAAACACACACACTGAGCGTTTACAAGATTCAAACCCCTACCTAATTAACTGTGTTATGACACTTGAGACAGATGCATTAGTGAAGCGCACTATTCGTATTACTGGGAGATTTCCTTTCTCCGGCTGTACTTATAGGGTGCTGACATCATCAGTGTTTAGAAAGGGGAATGTGCATCCTGTAGTGTGTTCTCCTAGTTGCCAAAATGGACATTTCTCTCACACAGAATTGCACACACACTAACCCCCCTCACCCAAACACACACACTGAGCATTTGCAGGATTCAAACCCCTACCTAATTATGTGGTGCTACTCGAGACAGACGCATTAGCAGATCGCGCTATTCGCATTACGGGGAGGTTTTCCTTCTCCGGCTGTACTTATAGGGTGCTGACATCATCAGTGTTTAGAAAGGGGAATGTGCATCCTGTAGTGTGTTCTCCTAGTTGCCAAAAGGGACATTTCTTTCACACACACACGCTGCTCACCCACACACACACACAGCATTTACAAGATTCAAACCCCTACCTAACTGTATTATGACACTTGAGGGAGACGCATTAGTGGAGTGCACTATCCAAATTACTGAGCATCTGTTCTGCACCTGCAGTATTTATAGGGTGCTGACATCATTATTTCTACAGAGGTATGTACATCTATTACTACCTGTCAGGTGAGGGATAGCATATATATGCATTTGCAGCCACCTACTTCCGGGTCAGATATGCACATCAGCACTGGCAGGTTATGTTTAATACCATGCTTTATGACCACAGGACCTGTAACACACAACACAACCAGTTCAGACCACCCCTCCCACATCCAGGACACACACTTTGCTTCCCTGGGAACAGTGCCAAGATATGAAGGTGTTCACATACACCATTCCAGTTGTTAACGTCAGGTACAGGTATATTGTGTGTGGGAACTACTCAGGCCTCTACAACATTACCCTACAGCCACTACAATTTGTGTGTCCATGTGCTATGGCAGGACCACTCACCACAGCCACAAGGGGGAATACATATTGCACCTTACCATCTGCAACATGGGTACTCACTGTTCCACACCAGAGGTAGACCACCATTATTGATATCTGACCATACCCTCCTTTCCCTGGACATCCATAGCCCATGCCCACCCCCAGGCAAGGTTGTCACTGCAAACAAAGTGTATTTATCAAAATCAGACTTTGCACTTGTGAAGACTGGGGTGGAAGACTTCAAAGGACCCATGCTGGGGGAGTATACAGGCCACTCTGCATAATCATTGACAATTGCATTCTATGAGCATGTGGAAGGTTTGCATTGATCATACTATCCCAAATATACCCATGACTCCTCCACAACAGGACACCTGTCAGGTGCACACCAGCCATATATGAGCTGTCCAACAGACGGAGTGAGCTAATACATTGCAGAGCAGTAGCCCACAGAAGGAGGACATCTCTGAACAGTACTGGCAAGACACTTCAATCCCTCATAATGATCATGACAAAGTGTTGACAGTGAAATTGTCCAGACACTGCAGATAAGGCTCCCCTCAGTCTGTTATTGATGCCCACTTACTGTTAGAGGTCCTCACCAACCTTCTTCCAGCAAACACCAGCCACATGGATGTGGCATAGCAAATTCAACACCTGGGATCTCCACTGTGTCCCTGCATGATGGAGGTACAGCACACTAGCCTCAAACGGTGCCTTATGTGACCTACTTTACAGTGGCACAGTAGCCTACTGTGCTGGGGAGGCAGACGCCAAGCACACTCTGGCTAAGCTTTCATTCCCTAGGGCAAACAGCCTAGTATTGACCTCTACACCCATATGTTTAATTGTCAGATGCACAATATTTGTTGCTGATAGACTGTTTGCAGGTCTTTACTGCCATAGCATTCCCTGTTTCTATGAACAACTTGTGTATCTGTGGAAGATGTTTGAATATGAGAGGGATCCACTATATCACTTATGTCTCTGTAGTCATTTAACTGTGTGCACTGGGCAGATTGCTGTAATGTGGTTGGTTCCTGGAATAACACGTACAAATACCAGATATGTGTGGCCAACTGCTAAACTGAGATATGGCCTAAGTGTGTGAGCATGCCCAGTTCAGGCTTTCCATGGCATGTTGTCTGACATATGTCTCATTTATCAAAGTGTGTGAGCATGCCCAGTGTGAGCTTTCCATATGTTGAAATCTGCAGTCCACCACATTTGTGGATGAGTGTGAACTTCAACAATATCTCACGTTTATGGTTGTGCGTTGGGTGTCATGTTGTGTACTTACTGGCCAACTGCTTTGTGTCTGAACACAACATGGATTATACTGTGCCTGCAGGGTTTGCATGGGATACTTTGCATACAGTTGTCAACATCCTTTCATACTGACCAAACACTGTAGTACCGTATAGTGTACTGGTTCAGTACTTTCACTGTGGTGGACAGTATCCTGGGCTTTAGTCCTATCACTGCTTTAAATTTTCATAGTGAGCACAACAGACTGGTTAGTGGCCAGTTGTGCACATATGACTATGTTACATTATGTTCAGATATGTATTACTTAAACCAGGCTTGTCCAACATTGGTAGTGTATTCCACAACATAGGTGGACACTGGCAAACACTAGCGATGTGCCCTAGGCCATTTCTAATGCTAGTCAGAGAGTGTGTTTGTCCTTCGACACACATTGTAACTGGAGTTTGCCATGACATATGTCATGGTTAGTATACTGTGCCTCCGTCTACCCGTGACATAACAGTGATACCCAGGGTAAACCTACCATCTCCCATCCACTCATCAAGATTCCTCTTGAGGAGAGTCAATGAGTGACTCTCTGGCTAACCTGTACTGGGAGTTTACTCAAGAGTGGGGGTGGCTTCTGTGTTATGGATCAATCAGTACAGCATGTCCTATGTATGTCAGTGCTGGGGTTCAGGTCTCTTATGTGCATAGCTCACTGCCATTCAGATTGTACAAGGTGCAGCATGTTCATTGATTCCAGCTTGGACATGGCTTTATACATCAGGCACAGCTTGCCTCTGGGCAGGCAGTATGACACTGTGTGGAGCTGCAGTTTGTTTAATCAGGCAACACATGGCATCTGTTCAAGCTCTTTGATACTCCTGGTGAGGTACTTTTGGGGTCTTTCCGGATGATGGAGGTGTCTGCTGAGGTACATCCCACAGGGGCCATTGTACTCAATTGTGAGGCTGATGAGGATGACTGCAGAGCCACAATGACCTCCCCTGATCTAGATCTGACTACCTTCATGATTAGGTGGGTATATGGTATGTTTCTGTAACCACTACAGCCACATGCTTGTCCAATGCAAGATATCTATCAACTTGTGTCCCCAGGTCTCTTATTACATCTTAAGTACTTAATGGGTTAACACCTATGTGGTAATTGGTGGGCACTTACTGTATATCCACAGGGGTTGACTATACACTTTTCTGCAATTAGCTTGCTGACATGGCTATGGCACCAGTTGTCTGTTTCTATGTGGCCCTTTTGTGGGATGCTTGTGTCAGCCTGAGGGTCAGATATGGTGGCCAGTTTGTAGTCCTCTGCAAACTTGTTCAGACACAGTCCTTCCATGTTGGCCTGTACCTATGGGACATATATACCAAACAAGGGAGGTCCCAGGACCGAGCCTTGTGGGATGCCAGTTGTATCTTGTTTGTAGTCTGACATGGCTGCAGCATTTCTGACCATGTCAGTTCTATCCTTGGTCTGGTTTGCAACCCCTCTACTGACATAGGGGTTTATATTTAAGCTGGTGAGCTTATCTATAATGAACATGTGGGGTATTGTATGGAAGCCTTTTGCAAGGTCCAGCTAGGCTGTGTGGACCACATTCCCTTCATCAATAGCCTTAATGACTGTTTCAAATGAGTCAGACATGTTTAAGGGGCAGGATCTGCACTTAAGAAAGCCACACTGGGTAGGGTCCAGTGTCAGTAGGTCCCCAATATCTTTATGTCTGAGGTACATGCTGATCCTTTCTATAGCTTTGCAGACCAAGCTTGTCAGGATTCCGGGGTGGTAGTTTGCAGTATCCATTCAGGCAACACCTTTGTGGTGAAGGACCACTGTTGTTGTACACTGCTCTTTGGGTACATATCCTGTGGTAAGGCTGACATTGAGCAGTAGTGTTATTTGGCGTTCCATTCTTCTTGGAGTCCCTGTTGGACTCAGGCCAGGACACCATCTCGTACCATTGATGCTGTGTGTTTTGCTTTGTAGATGCTGGCTGTTACCTCGGCATCTGCAATGTCAGGGGGCCAGCACTCTGCTGGGATAGATATTTGGCATTTTTGGGGGGGGGGGTTGCACTGCACCTGTCAGGTTGAATGTTGGCAATGTGTATGTGTTTGGTATATTGTTTGTAATATCTGAGTGATTCAGAACATATCTGTGAATTCCCAACAAGGTTCCTACCATCAGTTAAGAAAGCCTTGTGATTATCCTTAGTGTCCTGTACAATTTGTATCTTCATAGGTTCATAGGTTCATACTAGGCTATCCACCCTAGGGCATTTATAAGCCTAGCCAGAGTGTGTGTGGCTTTCGCCACCCCTCACTATGTGAATATTATGGCCATTTAGGATTTACTTTACTGTGCCTCTGTCTGGATGTGACACAGTGAAGACCCCCAGTGTACATCTACGATCACCCATCCACTTGGCAAGATTCCTGTTGAAGAGAGTCAGTGAGGGGCTCTGCCTAACATGGAATGGGATTCTGTTCCAGGGTGTAGGGAGCCTCTGGGTTATGTATCTGTCCCTCTAGCACATCCTATTTCATTATGTGTTGAGGTTGACATCTCTCGCTTTCACAGCTCTGATGGATTTGGGTTTTCTGGGGTGGAGCATGTCCAATAATCCTGTGTTGGACATGGCCTTGTACAACAGGCACACAACGCCTCTGCTTAGGCAGTATGTGACTGCATACAGCTAGGGTGTCTACAGCCAGGCAGCATATGACATATATTTGAGACCCTTTATCCTCTTGGTGAGGTACCTTTGAGGTCTTTCTAACTGCTGCAGGTGTCGGGTATGGTACATCCCAAATGACGCATTGTACTAAATTATGGGCCTGATAAGAGAACAGTATAGGGGCACAATGACCTCTGTTGACGTAGATGTGAATCCTTTCATGATAAGGTGGCCAATATAGAAGGTCTTCCTAGCCACGATGGCAATGTGAGTGTCACATGACAGGTTACTGTCCACTTGTGTCCCTAGGTCCCTGATTATTCCTTCCATAGGTAATGGATTACCACCTATGTGGTAATTTGTTTGGTATTTGGTGAGACATTCATGCTGTCCAGTGTCTTCAGGAAGGCTGAGTGGGGTTCCTGTGTGTGAGAGTGTGGTCTGTAGCATGCTACAGACTGTACAGCAGTTTTGCCTACGGTTAGTTGCACATGGGTGGTCTCCGATGCTTCTTGCATTGTCAGTTACCTGGACGTGTGGGTATCTTTTCTGAATATGGATACTCCCCCTCCTTTTATGGTTTGGTCCAGGTTTTGGGGCCATAATGCATGATATGAGGTATAACCTGGTAGTGCTGGTGTGCTCTCAGGAGCCTTGCTGCAGGTTTCTGTCACTGCACGGACATCGAGGTTCCCCATACTGGGGAGGGCCTCGGGAGCATGCATGTTGAGGTTTAGATGTCTGGCATTGGGCAGCATTACCCTTATGTTTCTTTCCAGTTATGTTGTCTAGGGAGGTGGGTTTGTCTTTTCAGCCTTGCCTACAAAAGGCTCTATGGAGGTGGCAAGAGCCTTAGCCAATATCCAGATGCCCAGGGGTAACAGGTGCAAGCCATCCCTGGCAAAGCAGCATGACTTGTCAAGCATGGCATCCCAAGCAGACAGACATTGGATCCCCTTGGAATGACACCAGTAATTGTGCCAGTTGTTAAAGCTGATCATTCTGTATTTGTACTGTGGCATCATTCTTGGTGAGGGTAGGATGCTGCACAAGGTCAGTGTCATACCGGCCTGGACTACATAATCGGAGAGCTCATCTATGTCTCTTTTCATGTAGTCTGAGGAGGCACGTCTCAGGTCATTCACACCAGCATGGACAATGACTGCATCATATTTGTACTTGCTTTGGTGTGACCTGTGTACTTGTGTTATGTGGCGTATTGTAGCAGCTTACAGGCAGCTTATTGTACCCTTTCCCTTGTTCAGTCTGGTGAGCGGGACAGCAGTGTGTCTGACTATGGAGTCACCTATTACAACTGTATCAGGCATGTTGTTTCTCCTTCTGGCCTGTGACTGTTTGGCACACCAGCTTTGTGTACTATGTGTTGCATGTGCTATGTTTAGAGGTAGTGGTTGCTTGGGTGTCTGCTTTGGAGGCCTCTGTTGATGTGGTGTGCTTGTAATTAGAGCCTCCGGGAATGTTTTTCTGTGTTTATGTCTTTGGTTTGCAGTTATGATAGGTCTATGTGAGACTGGGTTTGTGGTGTGTGTGGTTACCTTCTCCTCCTGACTATTTTTGACAGTACTGTGTTGAGAGAGCTCAGCCTCCGGTTTGGATAAATGGTTGCATCTCTCACTTATATTTGTATTTCTTGGGGGGAGGAGAGGGTTGTCTGTGTACATGGGGCAGGTGTAACTTTGCCTCAAGATTCACAGATTCAACTTGTTGTAGCTGGCCTTAGCGGATTGTATGAGTGGACATATTTTATTGCCATAATACTGATCAGAGATTACTTCCCTTTTTAGGTTTGCTCTATCATGTAGTAGCTTACTCATTCTCTTGCATGGTTTGGTAATGGCTCGGGTCCACCATGCCAGATGCCTGCGTGTACGGCATTGTGTCTTGGTTTTATTTGGGATTGCATAAACCATGCATTCCTGGCAGTGTTCATGGAATGCCTGTATAATGGGTTCTGAGGTGTGGCCCATATTTTGCACATGCACAGGGCCTTTAATGGATTCCACATCAGTTTGGAGGAATGCAACATTTGCTTTACACATGTTTTTCACTGTGGTTTTCTGGCCAGGGACTGTGGTCAGGATGTGTATATCCGGTGTGATTACTCTATGGTCTGATCTTACCAGTGAGGGATACACTTCTCATCTTGCCATCCAGTACCCATGTTGCTGATTACCACATCCAGTATGCTCACCCCTCTTGTGGGAGTGGTACATTGTTCCTGAGCATTTTGGTTTATGGATTCTAGAAACATTTGTCCTAGGGTGTTGGAGCCAGAATAATGCTCCCAGTCTATGTTTGGGTATCTTCAGTCACCCAATATAATGTGGTTTGGAGAGCTTGATATATTCATGTATTCCAACATAGGCCAAGTGCAGTTCCTGGTGTTGGGATGGTAGTCTGTAGCAGGCTATAAACTGGGAGGCAGTTTTAGCCACTGTTACTTGACCATGGCTAGTCCATGCTGCTTCTTGTTGTGGTACCAACATGGGGGTGTGGTTATCCTTGACAATTATTGCTAGTCACCCTCCTTTTGTAGCTTGTTCCATGTTTTGGGGCTGTACAGCACAGTATGAGGTGTAACTTGGTAGTGTTAGGGTGCTGTTGTGAGCCTTGACCCAGTTCTCTGTTACAGAACAGATATCAACATTATCCATGCTGGGGGAGTTTAGACTGCATGCATCTTGCTGTTTAGACTTCTGGCATTGGGTAGCATTACATCTAGGTTCTTATCCCTTGTGATACCTATGGAGATGGGTTTGTGTTTTGAGCCTTACCTATTCAAGGCACACTGGGGATAACAACAGCCTTTGCCAGTATCCATAAGGCCAGGACTGATAGGTGCACGCCACCCCTAGCAGGTGGAGCATCATGTCGTGCTCAGCATGTCATCCCAGGCTGGCACACATTGGATCCCCTTTGACTAACAGCAATACTTCAGCCAATTATTGCAATTATCTCATCTTCATATTGTGGCATCATGCTTGGTGAGGGTAGGATGTTAGTCAGGGTCATCAAGTTTGCATATACTACATGGTGTTGCATTGCTTAACACATGGTAAGCATGCCTCAGGTGGTGCTACAGGGCTGCCTATGTTGGATGCACATACTACACTCCCGGTACATGTTTGAAAGTAGGTTGTGTCAACTTAGGTGTCCCTTTTACTATATGTGTGAGTTGGAGAGAGGTATCATTTCCAGGGTCCCTACTGAGCCAGTGTATGTGCTATGCGTTGCCGCTTTGCCAAGGCCAAGGCATACCGGGTAAAACAAATAGTGGACCAGCACAATGGTAAAGCAGGACAATAATTTAATTAAATCAAAAAGTTGAAGCCATATAAATGGCTCACAACAACCAACAGACCGGTTTTGGCTATACAAAGCCTTCTTCAATGCTCCTAAATTGTAACAGAAAATTGTGTAGCATCCAACATCCTGGTCTTAAATAGGAAAGATTTAAAGAGGCATTACAAAAATAAGTATATGATGACAAATCCATTAAAGTTAAATACTAATGTAAAATCTTTTGGTATTGACTCCATTTAAATGTTAAAACTGAAAAGAACAAAATGAAACTTATACATATGAGTGTAAGTGAATCAAAATGCAATATTATAAGGAAAAATTAATTGGCATATTCAACATAATTATACATGAGGATAAAGAGTATATCTTATTAATGATATTATTCTTAGGGTAACTCACCTCTATACATAGTAGTTCAGGACTACTAATGCCAATCAAAATGCATGTGGATTATTGATGGTTAAGTAAGTACACACAAACTAAATAATTATTATTCTATTTCATTAAGTCCAGGTTTGAACAATGCTCCTAATCTGGTTATCCACATGTTTTCCATATTATTGAGCTTCGTGTGCCAACCTACTTTAAAATTCCTATGCATTTGAATCTTATCAATAATCACAAATTTGTAAACAGCAGTGGGGTGATTCGTAGTATGTTTATATAGGGCATTAGACAACCTTTTATTTCTTATCGCACTAAAGTGTTCACTAATTCTGAGTTTAACTGGCCTGGATGTCTGACCCACATAAAAAGCAGAACAGATACAGGTGGCCAAATAGATGACCCAATCTGAGCTACAATTGCCAAAGATGGTGATATTATAAACTTTTGATGTGTTTTTGCTAGAAAATTCTTTGGTTTTTAAGATGTGTTGACAGGCACTACAATGACCACAAGGAAAACAGCCAACCAATGGATCACCAAATAACATGGTTTGGACAGTCATCTCAGGTGTGTACCTCTTATAATGAGTAAGGCGAGAGTGTATAGTGCGTCCCCTGCGATATGAGAAAGCGCATAGCTCTGGTAAAATCTCATTAAGGAATTCATGAGATTTTAATATGTCCCAGTGTCTATTGATGATTTCCCTGAATCTCAATGTATTGTTTCCATAAGTGGTTACAAGCCTGATTGGTTGGACAGAATTAGAATTGTCATCTTGTTTCAAATGTTTATATTGTAATAGATTTGAACGTGTAACATGGTTTGTCTGATCAATAGTGTTGGAAATATGATGCTTTGTATATCCACGGTTAATAAGCCTATTAGCCAAATCTTGTCTACAAACTTGATGTTGTTCTTGTGAAGAGCATATGCATTTCATGCGCAAAAACTGAGATTAAGGAATATTACTGATGATGTGGCGTGGATGAGAACTAGTTGCATGAAGCAATGTGTTATATTGAGGAAATTTTCTATGAACAGAGGTGGCCAATGTGTCGTCTGAAAGTCTTGAGACCACAACATCCAGAAAAACAGTTTCTTGGTGTTCAATGTTGACAGTAAATTGTATGTCAAAGGGATTATTATTCAAATAACCTACAAAATCAGCCACTTGGTCTTTGTTAGAACGCCACACCATCCAGCAATCATCTATATATCTTCTCCAGATATCTAAATGATTCATATAAAGATTCTGATGGACATCATATATATAGGATTGTTCAAAAAAATCCCATAAATAAATCTGCGTATATGGGGGCAAAAGATGCCCCCATTGCAGTACCCTTGATTTGCCAATATGGTTTTCCATCAAAATAGAAAATGTTTTTGCGCAGAACATATTCCGTAAGTTTCACCAAAAAATTATTGAAGCCAGTGGAATATAATTCCGATTTCTCCAACCAGTATGAGATAGCCAAAATACCAGCATCATGGGGGATACTTGTATATAAAGATGAAACATCCAATGTGCATAACCACCAGTGTGCTTCTAACTGAGAATCCTGGATAATATTTAGAAATTTTGTAGTATCCTGAATCCTTGATCTGACCATAGGTAGTAATGGCTTCAGATAGTAAGTAAGAAAAGCAGATAATGGTTCTGTTAAGGATCCTCTCCCAGAAACAATAGGTCTACCTGGGGGATTGTTGGAATCTTTATGTATTTTTGGGAGAAGGTATAGGTATTGTGGCAAGGGTTCATCCACTTTAAGTTGTTTACCAACCTGTTTAGTAATGATACCCTCCTCAATTGCCAGATCTAAAAAGGAATCAATTTGTACCTTAAAGTTGGGTGTGGGATCTACAACCATTTGTATGTAATAACGAGCATCAGACAATTGTCTTAAGGCCTCCAACTTATACTTAGAATGATCCATAACCACAATACCTCCCCCCTTATCAGCTGGAGTGATCACAATGTCATGGTTATGTTGAAGCTCGGAAAGAGCAAGTCTCTCAACCTGAGTAAGATTATTTCTGATGGGTTGATATAATGCTGAAAAATGTAAATCTTTCATCACACATTCTTTGAAGATGGACACATGTATCCATGGGTGGTGTAAAGGTAGATTTACCAAATTTGAAACCAGTAGATCTTTGAGTATTGTCATGACCTGAAAAAAATAACTTAAGGTTTAACAGTCTACAAAAATCATTAACATCTTGTAACAAATTATGCTCAGAAACAGGTGCAGTGGGAACAAAATTGAGGCCTTTATTCAATACTTGGTAGTGTACAGGTGATAGTTCAAATGATGAAATATTAAGAACATTATTTATTGTTTCACAATTTGTTGTAGTAAAGCCTGCAGAGTGGATGTTCCTATGTCTATTTCTGTGCTTCCTCCCTCCCCTTCGTGTCTTGTGTCTAAAGGACCGGCTGCTTTCTCTTAGCAGCTGAGGACACCTTTCGTGAAGGGACATCATAATCTGTAACAGATGAGGTCTCATCCTCTGATGTGCCACTAAGTGTGGATTCTGTCCTTCTCAGTATAGATCTTGACCTTTTCCTGCCTTTACTGTTTTTGTTAGTTCTGTCAGTAAACCTAACATTCTTGGATGTGACAAAGGGTTTACCTTTGTCATAATCAGCTAAATCCCTATTGAATTTGTGTATTTCCTCTTCATCAATTGTTGTTCTAAACTGGCTACGTCTTTAGCTAAATCAGAAATATGTTCCTGAAAAAAAAACTTCAGTTGCAAATGCTTGAGCTTCCAAACAAAATGTTTGAATTTCTGCTATTTGAGATTCAATAGTTCTCTCATAATAACTAGATAGGGTGTCAACAAAAAGCATGGAGGCCTGGTGTTGAGCAGAAGCCCAGTCCTGTGACAACTGAGTATCAACATTTGACACAAGTGGTTGGAGACGGATCCTAAGACCTCTTGGTGTGATATCTTTAAGTTTATAGGCCTTGAATAATTTCAAGTGCCAAATGTTTGATCTTAGGGACTTCATTTTTCTGTTTAATTTTTGAAAAACCGACCCACATCTGTGTCTAATATCAGCTGCACTATTATTTGAATTATGTACATTGTTGGTATTGAAACCAAAAGCATCAAGGTTGTCCTTATCAGCTGAAAGACCTTGCAAAATTCCACTCAAATCCATATCAAATAATGTGTCTTATTCCAGCTCCTGACCCAAAGAATATTGCTATCACTTGAATCACCTATACTTATTGAAATGTGTGAGTGAGCACTGAGTTTGTCAAATATATACTAATTATTAGTGTTATTTATGTCCAATTCAACAACTTAAACAAACACCCGCTGTATATATAAAAGTGTGAATGTCCATATATTAGGCATACTGGGCACACCTCCTTCTACCTACTGGGGCAGGCTCAGGTTGTTCCTCCTCTGAGTCACACTCTGCCTGAGATTGACTTGGCAATGTTGGGGGGCTGTTTGGCCCAGCCCTATGGTGATCCTGCTGCAACTGTTTTCACAGAATCATATTATGTAGCATAGCACATACCATGACAATTTGGGTACATGTAGTTGGTGAGTACTACAAGGCTCCATTAGATGTATCCAGGCACCGGAACCATGACTTGAGTAGCCCAAACACATGCTCGATTACATTTCCTGTTTGTGCGTGTGCCTCGTTATGGCGTTCCTGTTCAGATGTGTGTGCATTTCTGATGGGTGTCATCAGCCACGGCTCCAGTGCATATCCAGCATCCCCTACTAAGTGACCATGTGGGATGTCCCCACTGGCAAATGTCTGGTACAGCTGCATCAGATGCCAGATATGGGAATCATGGTAGCTTCCAGGGCAGCCAGCACACACATTTATTATTATGCCCTGGGCATCACACATGACCTGGCAGTTGATGGAGGGGAAGCCCTTGCGGTTAATGTAGGCCCTACCCCACTCACCGGCTGGTGCTTTGATGTGTATGTGCGTGCAGTCTATTGCACCCACTACCTCAGGATATTCCGCTATTTGCTGGAAGAGACGCATATTGCTGGCCAATACCTCACGGGCATTGGGGAAATATACATGATCACTGACATGTGCTGACATGGCATCCAGGAACTGGTGCAGTACCCTGGAGGCTGATGCCTGTGATATCCCCATCATATCACCAGTTGGTCTCTGGAATGTACCTGTTGCTAGTATTCTTAGGCCAACACATACCTTGGTTTCCACTGGGATGGGTTCCCCTTTGTTGGTTCTGTGTGTGAGGCGTGGCCTGCACAGCTCAACAATTTGCTGCAGGAGGTCTCTGTCCACTCTATAGTGCTCCACTATCTCCAGCTCATGTAACCCCTGGTAGGTGACCCTGGGCCTGTACACTCTTCTCCGTCTCCTCACTGTGGGTTGTCTGGCAGGATTTGCATTGTCACCACCCTCAGCAAGTTGCCTATGTCTCCTTATGACAGCTATGGCAGCCCCTAGCATTTCTGCTCTGAGTGAAGCTTTTTCAGTTTTCACTTCTAATAGCTTACTCCTGTCTTGCAGTGTCTCTTGAGAGAAACATCCTGCACTGCTGTTTGCAGAGTTTGAAGTGCTGGGCTGGGCTAGTATTCTGCCTGTGTAATTGCCTGCTTCTAATTGTTTTCACCTGTTAGCTCCAGCAGTATTACCTGCTAGCTTCCTACTATTTCTGTTGCTTCCTTTTTCCTTTCTGTTTCCTCAGGGGGGAGCAACGCGCATACCAGCGGAAACACGCTAACAGTGGCTTACACGTACGCACACATGCTTACACAGTTCAGAATCTACTTATTCGGGTTAAAACACACGCACACACCAGTGCAAACAGTTTTACAAGTCTGCCAACAGTCTCCCACATGCTCAGTCTGCCTTACACGCGTGCACACTTCCCTACTCGCGCCTCCTGGTGCGCACACATGCGCATGCACACTCAGCAAGAAACTTTGGTGTTGGCTACAGTGTACACCTTCCATTTCTTGACTTTCCCATGCTTATCTTGTGGCACTCCTCTTTCCATGATATGTGTCTGACATCTGTCATGTAACACTGTCCTCCAATGAACTGCATTTCCTTCTGCCATTCCCCCCTGTGATGTCACCTATCTCCTACTCTGTTCCTCCCCCTTATGTAACTCTTACACTACTCGGAATGTGCTCATTTGCTATGTGACAGTGGGATTCAGTATCCTAACACTCATTTACATAAGATTGCCTACTAATGCTTAGTTACATGTCTTAGACTCAGCTTCCCCCCTTAGCAACCACTAAACGGTGGCCATGTTGTTTTTGCTCTGCGGGTCCCTGCATTGTAAATCCATGTATTGCATAAAACCCACATTTGTGGGTTTATAACCTTCATTTTTATGTTTTATATAGCGCAGCCCGTTTGCGCGGGGCTGCGCTGCGTTTAAACATCGGTGAAAAAAAATTACTTTTTTCTCATATTTGCATTGTGGTACCTTGCTAATGGCCACATATTTGGCCATTGGCATGCTGCCTGACACATATGCACCCTTTATTTGGAGCTGACATGGCTCCATTGTGTTATTTGCAGAAACGTACTCAGTTGTCAACTGAGTACATTTCTGCAGCTAACACAACTCTTACACTGGCTGGTTTGAGCTTCGTGGATCGCTAATCTACCTCATTTGCATGCCTTTTGGCTGCAAGTGAGGTGATTCGCATATCCATGCCCAGTCCGTGTAAGAGACGTTTTAGCTGGTCTCTTACATGGAATTTCGGGCTGTTCCTGGATTGCGAGGGTTGCATGGAGTCTTACACTACTCTTAGACTCCGTGCAAGCCTTCGTGAATCCTGCCCAATGTCTTTAGCTGCTTGGAGTTTAACTAAATAATACGATGTGTCTACTTCTGATGATGATAGCATGATTTTTTTTAATGATTCTGACAAATTTAGTATTATGTGTTTAGTAATAGTCTGTCTTTTTGAGTCGTAAAAATCAAAGTAGTTGGACACTGCTATTGTGATGATATCTGACAACTGTTGTAACTCAAAATCACTCAATTTTATTTATTGAGTTGATTTACTTTTCATTTTTCATCCATTTTTGCTTTTATTCAATTATTTGTTAGTTGTAGCAGCTTGTTTGGGTTATGTCTTTTCTTTGTTGGGAATTAACATGTAAGCAAACTGCAGTCACTGAGCAGCAAAAAAAAAAATACACATTAAACAGGATGCTGACAAAGCATGCAATGTAAGTACGTCAATAATATACAAACCAGTATTGTGACAATTGTTTATTGAAAAAATGTAGTGGGGAATGTGATGTGTTGGGAGAATACTTGTGATGTGCATACTCAAAGGCAGTAAAAACTGGGATAGGATAAAAAAGGACACACATAAAAGAAGGAAAAGGAAGGTCAGAGGCAGGGTCAGGAGCATGAGTATTTTTTTTTTGTGGGGGGGGATAGTCCTCCTTTTTTAAGTAAATGATCGGTGAGTTGTTGGAAAATGGAAGAGGACAAATGGGAGCACAAGAAACACATAACAGAAAGGACACCATAAACACATGCAGGGTGGAAACATACAAAAGGAACAGGATGTTGTTCACACACAATAAACTTACAGACATGACAGGAGAGGTCACAGGAAGCTAACACAACATGACAGGCATGCAGCCTAAGTGTGATCCACCATGGAAAAACAGATAAACTACAGTGTTGGCCAAATTAATAGAAATCCGTTGTTTTCTTGTTGTTATAACTCAATATGAGTATATGAAATGACAATATAATTCATGTTATATGAGAAAATGTTCTTTTATAATGTTCTAATATTTTGTGACTGACTCTATGGCCATTATCAAGGATTTAACTCATTGAAGCATAGAATGAGCAAGTTCATAGCAATGTTCAGTCACAGAAACATTGCACCCAAGCCCGAAATGAGTTCTTCAAACAGCTGTTGTTTGTTTGTTGGCCATTTTCTTAATCTCTGACTTCAGAATAGCCCACAAGTTATCAACTGGATTCTTATCTGGGATGTTACCTGGCCATGGTAACACTTCAGTACTATGGACCTCAAGGGAAACTTGTCAAACTTTGTGACATGGACCACCATCTTGCATGAAGATGAAGTCCCCTGTCCTGGTAAATCCCCTCTTCTTTGCCCAGTCATACAGCTGAGGAGGCAGATGTTGCTGCAGTACAGTTCTGTTTCACTGAGCAATTAGAGCCGACCTGCTCCAAAGATGCCCATAATGCTCCACAGCATCACTTGAGTGGGGTGCTTGACACGCTGAATGATACAATCGTCCCTCATCTGCTCTCCACATTGTCATCTGACATAATGTACCTGCTGATCCGAACACTGCATTATGCTCTCTTCACTGAACACAACCCGTTCCCAATCTTCTTCTGACCGGTTTTGAAATTCTTTCATCCTATGCACCCTTTTGTCCTTAATTTGGTTGCACAATTTCTATTTTTCAGAGGTCTGTAAGCTTGAAGCCCACTGTCCAGAAGTCTCTATCGAAAAGTTCTGGAACTCACTGTAGCACCTGGTTGTTCCAGCATCCCCTGCAGCTGTCTACTGGATGCTTTGCAATTCTTCTGGCATTCTCTGATCAGATAAAAATCATCCCCAGGAGTTTTGGACCTTCTGAGACCACATCTGCCAGAATGTCTGGGCAACAACCCTCACCTGTATTCAGTTTCTTCCAAATTCAGCTGACAGATGGCTGAATAACTCCAACCTTCTTGACAAGTTCTGATCCAGGAGCACCTTCTTTGAGAAAAATCTCAGCTTTTTCACACTTTCATGGCATTAAGTCAGCCAATTTACCCATTTTTAAGACACTGGGGCAGTGTCATTATGACATAGTTTCTCTTTAAGTAGGTAAGTAACATGTTGTAATTTTGTGCTAAACAGCTTTTTCTTAAAGAATTATCAGACTGAAATGATTTTGCGAATTTCTGAAAAAGCCAGACTGAAAATCACTAAAGAAACTAAAAAATGTCCATTACTTGTCGATATTTCTGTTAATTGGCCAATACTGTTATTCACTAATGCACACAATAGCATTGTTCTGGTGTTGTCAAGAATAATTGCACATGTGCTACTGGAAGCAATACCTCTCCAAAATGAAAAAGAAAAAAATGAACAGCACAGATGTCTCTGCATAATATACTGTAGTAATGCTACCACCCACATGATATGCCTGACAGTCCCCAAACAGACTCAGATGAGGAAAGAAAAAGAAAACTGACACTTGAAGCATGCAGGTATCCAGGTATCACAGTACTACATGAAAGGGGAAATGTGTATATGAAACATGCAAAACACTGTGAGGAAGTGCACATACATGCCTTAATCCAATGTCATGTCACCCCACAGCTACACATGCACTGTCAATATGACAGGAATGTGAACAAAGGCAACAGTCAGTGGAGATAGCATGAATATGTGATCAGCTATGCTGCACACAAGTGCACATAATAAGGAGATGCATACATAATTGTTATAACTGTATTCCGGCAGGTATCAGCAAAAACTACTGCTAATTCATGGAACACTCCCAGTAAAGATGAATACAGCATATATCTCTGAAAAGGTAAGATCAAATTATATGACTCCAAAAGAGAATGTATGTTTTAGCAGCTAACTGTTATTGGTCCACATCAGTGACACTGAAATGTCTTGCTAAGAACTGAGGTTTGCCATGTTGTAGGAAATAATAGGCATCTGACATGTACATAAAATGGTAAATGGTGACATGTGACTGGATAATACGGGGGAACCAGCTTGTTGCACATTATAAAGGAAGAAGGATGACACTTTAAACAAAAGTCCCTTCTACTTGAATTGGTGGTAGCTCAGGTGGATGGAAAGGATCATATGACACCTATTGAAAACAATATTTTTTTGTGTGTGTAACCTGTACATGATATTTATATAATTTCACACTTTTTTACAACAATTTCAATATTTACACATGACATTTGCAGTAATTGTAGTATTTACAATATTTTGAATATATACAATATAAATGGACAGTCTCAGTCCAGCAAAATGCAAAACTTAATTTAATTCATTACCCCCACCTTTTTTTCCACAACCAAAATCTTAGCCTTTCCAAAATGTCCACAAGACTCTCCATCACTTATTAAACAAAACTGCTTTTAATCTTTCAGTTCAGCTTCACATATCACCCAAAACATTCTTTTATCAACTCTTTCCCCTCATACCATCATATTCTTTTCCATAACATCCATTCAAAATCATATCCATGTTCACCTCCTCTGCTTTTTTCATGTTGACAAGAATATTTTATTTACATACTCAATCTCATACTTTCTGTGTCCTATAACATCCTGAAAAACATGTTCTACTGTTACTATTTGATTACAATATATACATACCTTATCACACATTCTCTTATATAACATACTACCTTTTACAGATAATTTGTTAATCTGGTGTCTTAACATATCGAAATCTTAACCTTTTTTCCTAATAGTCTTAACTACCTCATTTCCAATATTTCCCAAGGATTAATGTAATAAAAATTATACATCACCGTATACCATTCTTTCCTATTTTTTCTAATTCTTTGATATTTATTTATTTTTTATAATATTTTTTTCAGGTATTCTTTAATATCTTCTTTCATAAACTTTTCTTTTTCTTTTTGCAACTTTCATTTTATCTCAAAACACTCCATTTGCAATTAAGCTATTTTTTTATATCTTTCAACATCAGCACCCAGCATTAGTGCAAAGATATCATAAACTCAGTAGAACACCTTGATCTTAACCATCCTTTTTCCTCCTGTAGGTACAGAATCCATCAGTGGCACAACAGGTAATACACTTGCCTTTAGTGCAAAACACTGTGGGTTATATTCCCTCCCCAGATAAATTGATTGCTCATACAACAGTGCAACATAAGAGGGGGGGGGGCTGCTGCACTCCTGAGTGTGTTGTCTTTTGCATTTGATATTGAACCAAGGTCCCATTTGCTTGAGTTGGTGGTAGTTCCAGTGGATGTAAAACATCCTACATCACCTATGAAAAAGAGTAGGGGAAACTTCCCTGTGTTTCTCCTGAAAGGAGGGTACTAGCCTAGTGTGATTAACCCAGCTGACAAAGATCAATAGATAAACAAGCCACATTTGATAAGTTCATGATTTTTCCTTTAAGCCCGCATTGCATCATTTCCATGAACATTTATGGCTCACACAATCAAATGCCTTGTTTACATCTGCCTACATTAACTTAGCACCACTCCCTTCATACAATATGCTATCTACTATCTCATTTACTACAATTAATAATTCATAACTTCATCTAACTTTTACTTCATATATATTAGGTAAAAATACTTCATGCATTACCTTTTCAAACCGCCTTTGTATTATTTGTATTACTTTTTCATAGTCTATATCATACAATGTAATTGGCCTCCAGTTTTTTATACCATTTTTTCTCTCCTTTTTTCCATATGAACCTTATAATACCTAAATGCATGTTGCTTTACTGTACCCCATTCTCAAACAATACATTTAACATTTTAACAAAGACAACTTTCTCTGTTGTTCATAATTTTTTTATATACATCACAACCTATACCATCCTTCCAGAGTGATAAGTCCCCTTGTAGTAGCTTAAGCCCACTATCTAATTCAACTGAAGTAATCTTACCTTACAAACTTTCAATTGCTTCTACAAATATTTTTTCACATCCCATCTGTTAGTACCTTCAGCAGTGCTTTCTCTATAAAGCTTCTTGACATGAACTGTCATGATATCCATAATATCTCCTTTCTCTTCTTTCAGTTCCCTCATCGCATGCTTGCCATATCTTACCATTTTTGCTATGTAAGGACATACCACATCCTTCTTTTCCCTAACAAAATATTTTTTTGTTTATACAATAATTCCTCAACCTTCTTTTTATTCTTTTCAAACATCTTTTCTTTTAAACTATTCAATATATATTATCTCATCTTTTCATTCCCTTTTTCCTTTTCTTTCCTTAGCTGCAATTTCATCCATAGATATATATTTCTATAATTTTCTTTAAATATAATACATCACTCTGTTCAGGACTTACAAAACACTTTCATATAATGTTCCTTCCAAAACTGTCCAATTTCCTGATTAATTTAATCTGCTTGAAACACCTTTCCTGATAATTTTATGATACAAAATTCCTATAACCATAACAAGTTGGTAGGATTCACGAAGCCTCCATGTAAGAGATACAAGGCTTACACGGAGGCTGCAGTTAAACGGTGTGACGTCAGCATGTCATGCATATGTATGAGGGCATGCTGAATCATACCTAAGGCTAACACAGTCGGTGGAAGATAGTAGGGGGCGTGTCCGTAGGCCGAGCCCTGCAAGCGGACACGCCCCCAGAAGAGTAAAAGTGCCCAAAGTAAACACCCACGACAGAGTCCATGGAAATGTGAATAAACACAACACATGCCCCCACAGACTATGAACATAAAATATATAAATGAACATGTTATATATTTTTTTTAAAGTGTAAAGATGTTTGCCCGTGAGTGCGCTCGTTTGCGCAGGCGTGCCCGTAGCTCAGCCACAGTTAGTAGTAAGTGGAAAAGCATATAAGAACTAACTATGCAAAGTAAGCCAAAAAGCAATAGTGTAGTGGTAGAGACATCAGCTGAAAAGCAGGCAGTCATGGTTCGAGCCCCCACAACATCAATTTTTATTTTTAGTAAAATAAGCACGAAACAAGTCCCTGACATATATGTACACATATAAAATTATATTTTATGTAAAATGTAATGAAATAGGCCATTTATTTTGAAGAAATGTGAGATAACAAAATAATAAAAAATGCCAGATGTGCCTATAGCTGAGCTACAGTTTAACAAGGTGAGTGCATCTGCCTGTAGGTGAGCAGTGGTTTGACAGGTGTAAAATGAGTGCCCGTAGGTGAGCAGTGGTTTAACATGCTGAAACTGTGTGCCCCTAGCTGAGCTGAGTGTCATATGCATGCTGACAGCCAAATGAAGCGTAAACTAGCGTAACCCGTTTGTGCGGAGCTGCGCACCGCGCCAACAAGCTAACCGACGGGCAACGTTGAGCAAGCTGTAACAAAACTGCCTTTACACAGACACACCCCCTAGCCTGTCTAGACAGTAATAAAATATAAAAAGCAGTGGCCAGGTTCGAATCCAGAATACCATGCACCATAGTCAAGGTACTGAACCACTAAGCCATGACAGCTGTACTTAGAAATTCAGTAATAGCAAATATATAGGAATGAATAGAAAGTGGAGCATGACTAAGCAGGTTTTGTGAAGTTGATACAATTCCAAAATAGCCAATCACAGATAAGTGTGGGAAAAACAGCATATATAAGCCCCATAGGCGGGAATACACAGCATAAATGATTGTAGAACTAACTTGCAGCCAGAATGTCAGGAGTAGGTGAGGGTAGTTGCTTTTGAGCACAGAGGTGGGGTGTTGAGGAGTCCAGATATATGGTCTGGCTCCTAGTCCACAATCATGAGGCCCAACTCATGCAGGGCCAGGTCCTGTGGGGAGCATATAGGGCTGAAGCGTGGGACCGGTTGGCTCATGATCTCACCAGTGCCACAGGGATTCCAAGGACTGGTGAGCAGGTCCATCACCACCATGCAGACCTGAAGAGACGCAAGCAGGACCAATTGAACCTTTGGATCCAGGAAGCCCGACAAATGCCCAACGCCCCACTACTGAGTAAATTACATTTAATTATGTATGTAAGAAATTAAATTAGCTGATATTATGGAGATGTGTATTCCAATATTCCTTCATTTATATTACAGTTGCAGGTGTCTGTTCTGCGAACCGCAGAGCCTATGGTGATAGGCTGGTGCGGTTGCGCCACCAGGCAGGTCAGTAATCCTCTCCCAGTAACTGTAAAGAAATATAAAAGTATGACAGTTAGCAAAAGAGTGCAGTGTAGTCACTAAGTAATAAAATGTGCAAGTAATAGTGTAAGAGTGTTTGCAAGTATTGCTTGATTACAAAAGTGTGTTGCAGTCTGTAATCCAAACAGAAAAATGAAAATGTCTGAAATAAAGTCTGAAATAAAGATGCCCCACCTGTAATATAATAGTACACAACCTGCAGCAGGCTGAAAAGTACAGCTGCAGAAGATGAGCAAATCACATGTGTGAAATATATCCCTGTTGAAATACTAAAACATGACAGAAGTGAGACTGCTGGAAAGGATTGTAATAACTACAGGTAAAACATGTCAATAAAGCCTAGAAGTAAGTACCATCCTGAATAGTAAAATGAAAACAAATGAGAGAGTGTGAGAAAGAGTTATGAATCCACCAATAAAGTAGTAATAACCCCTGAATAAAGTATACTGCAGTCAGTACAGAATGAAATGAATGTGACAAGCAGAACCAAACTGCGAAATGTGTTAAAAGTGTTGCTGCAGCTGGAATGTGTATCCCAAAATCTGGATATGTTGCTCCCAGTCTGCAATATGCAGATAGTATGATTGTCTGAAATACCAAACATCCACAGTTGTCTATAGCTATATAAAGCAAATGTAGCAGGATGATGTAGCTGAACAAAGCCAGATATGAACGTGCATGAATAACAATAAAATTTATATTGATGTAGCAGTAACAGTCCTATCACCAAATTGAAGTAGTCATCATATAGGAAACTGTAGTTAGAACAGTAGTGTGTATATATCTGCAGCTATTAGAAATGTGCAGTATATGTATTGGTATTCGAAGGTGTTAATAATATTTTCTTCACCCCACCCTATAACCACATATAATCCATTCCATGTGAAATTGGTATGTGCAATCAAAACTAACACCCCTGGACATTTGTCCTGTTGGGTCATAAATATTTGCATGTACGTTGATGCATCTGCCCTGTTCATACATCCAAACCTGATGGCCTGTTGCCATCAATCAACCCTGCATGTTGTTGGACTGTGTATTGCTGTTCAAATTATGCATGTGTTATGCTCGCTGTTCAATGTTGTGAATATCTGGGTGTTTGGTTAATGGGAATACTAATGCATGCTGTTACAACTAATTGTGAATGGTATTGTATGTTACTAACCCAAACTGTCATGACATAATGCAAAACATAGGATGACAGGGAAGGCGGGTTCCAGCTGACCCACCTCTCCCACCTCAGCTGGCGAGTGCACCTGGCACTAGTGCCCAGTCTGGACCCTCCTCCGGTGGCCCTGTGCCACCTGTGGGTGGAAGCGCTGCAGGGGATGGGCCCCGTCCCTCCTCTGCAAGTGTGGCTGGAGGAGAACCACCACTCACCCTCCGTAACTTCTGGACTGTGGTGCGTAGGGAGATCTGGGACTCTGTTCTTGTGCCCCTACGCCAGCTTGAGGCACAGGTGGCACAACTTATGGGCATGCCTGTTGCCTGGCCTACACAGCCCCCAGCACAGCCCCGTCCTGGGCAGTGAAGGAACAGTGGCAACTGCCCATGGGTGGGGATATCAGTTTCACTGTTGCCATCTGTGAGCTCATGGGTTCTGGATATCCAAACATCCGTCCCCGTCAATTGTGTAACCCCCCCACACGTGTCATACACCGCCTCTGTATGTGTCTTGTTTGTCTTGTCTGTTGACCTACCCAACCTACCTCCCCAGCTATACCGACTTCCTTTACCTGACATACCACTCTCACCTGAAAAAAAAAAAAAGGGCACACTGTACCCACAAAAAAATTACACCCCATACATAGCTGCCCATTCCGCACACATGCCTGCTGGACATGGAAACTATCAATTACAATTGGCTGTACAACATGTATTATTGTTGCCCTGACACCTCTCTCAGGAGTGGAAGGTTCCAAATGTCACACCAAATTTCAAACATATGCACAGCTGTTGCTGATGAAGAAATGGGCAGCTATGGGCCTTACCTACATACCTCCTGCAAAACACAAGCTTGTTTCCCCACTGTCTTACCCTCTTTGTGACCCCTTTTTCACCACTTTCCTGTCTCCCCATTTTCATTTCTTTCAAAGAAAATAGTGCGGGTGTGTGCCATAGTAAGCACGGTTAAGCGGTTGTAAGCATGTGTGTGCGGAGCTGAACGCTAGTGCACATGTGGGAGCTCCACGCAAACCAGTGCTAATCCAGTTACAACTGCTTAAAAGTGCCTTAGTCACTCTGATTGACAGGGCCTGTAGTCAGTTCAAAAGCAAAATAAAATCCCACTGTCAGCCCCGAACCCAGGACCTTGGAAACAGTAGTCTGCATGACTTACCACTAAGCCATGACTGTTATACAAGAACATTGTGCTAAAATAAATATATCATGTAATAGTAGGAATGAATGTAAAGGGAATATAGGATGTGTAGTACACAAAGCATGTCATGTATACTTACTGTCAAATCTATTGGATTTCTATAATAGAAGTGTGTGAACAGAAACAGCCATGCTAGTTGGTAGCTAGTAGGTAATAATGTCAGTTAATGTACATATATAAATGTATGTATATTTACATATATATATATATATATATATATATATATATATATATATATATATATATATATATAGTTGTAGGTGTCAGTGTGCATACACACTTAGTACAGGAAACAGAAGAGAGGAATGGAGAAATGTGAATCTACAACACAGCCTGAATCATGAGAGAGATACTAACCTTTACACTCACAGAACAGTGTCCACAGCATGCCAGCATGGTCCCCGCCCTTACAATCTGAAAGGGCAACACCTATCTCACATACCCTTTTATAGCACTGTCCTGAAATCACAGTGAGAACTGCAATCAGTACACAACTGGCTGCATGCAATTAGCAAATGCTGGCTTACAATTGGTGCAGAGGCCATCACATGGACTTATGCAGATACTTACAAAAGCATCCTGTACTCTCACTCCACACATGCAATACTTTCATTGCACTGTCTGGAGGCAGACAGAGAGAGAGAGAGAAAGAAAAAAAAAAAGAAAAAAAAGAAAATAAGAACACAAACAAAAACACACATTACACAAACTAAGTTGAAGCTGTCATCAGTGTCAGTATCAAGCTGCGCTAGCAGCAGCAGGAAGCTATAGTAACGGTAACGCAACCAGCTCATAGGTTCATAGGTTCATAGGTTCATACTAGGCTATCTGCCCTAGGGCATTTATAAGCCTAGCCAGAATGTGTTTGGCTTTCGCCACCCATTTTAAATTTATTTTGCTATGCCCTTTTTCGAGGTTAGTATACTGTGCCTCTGTCTAACAGTGACACAGAAGTGATACCCGGGGTAAACCTATGATCTCCCATCCACTCATCAAGATTCCTCTTGAAGAGAGTCAATGAGGGACTCTGCCTAACCTGGACTGGGATTTTATTCCAGAGTGAAGGGAGCCTCTGGGTTATGAATCTGTCCCTCCAGCATGTCCTATTTATTTCAGTGCTGAGGTTCAAGTCTCGAGCACGTAGCTCGATGGGATTTGGATTTTCTGAGGTGCAGCATGTCCATTAATTCCGGGTTGGACATGGCTTTATACGTCAGGCACAGATCGCCTCTGAACAGGCGGTATGCCACTGAGTAGAGCTGGAGTTTCTTTAACCGGGCAGCATATGGCATCTGTTTGAGCCCTTTGATCCTCTTGGTGAGGTAATTTTAGGGTCTTTCCAGTTGCTGCAGGTGTCTGGTAAGGTACATCCCAAAAGGGGCATTGTACTCAATTATGGGCCTGATGAGGGATGAGTAAAGAGACATGATGACCTCCCCTGATCTAGATGTGAATGCCTTCATGATTAGGTGGGCTATATAAAATGTTTTTCTAACCACTTTGGCCACGTGGTTGTCAAATGAGAGATTGCTATCAACTTGGGTCCCCAGGTCCCTAATTACTTCTTCTGTACTTAATGGATTACCACCTATGTGGTAATTTGTGGGCACTTTGTTATTACCAAAGGGGATGACTATACACTTTTTGGCATTTAGCTTGAGGCCATAGCTCTGGCACCAGTTGTCTGTTTCTATGAGGCCCTTTTGGAGGATGCTTGTGTCGGCTGGAGAGTCGATTATGGTGCCCAGTTTGCAGTCATCTGTGAACTTGGTCAGCCACAGTCCTTCCGTGTTGGCCTGTACCTCTGAGAAATATATACCGAACAAGAGAGGTCCCAGGACTGAGCCTTGTAGGACACCACTTGTAACTGGTTTGGAGTCTGACATGGCTCCAGCAATTCTAACCATGTGGGTTCTGTCCTTGAGCCAGTTTGCAATCCATCTAGTGACATAGGGGTTTATATTTAAGCTGGTGAGCTTATCTATAATGCCCGAGTGGGGTATTGTATCGAAGGCTTTAGCGAGGTCCAGGTAGGCTGTGTGGACCACCTTCCCCTCATCAATGGCCTTGGTGACTGTTTCAAAGAAATCAACCAGGTTTAAGAGGCAGGATCTGCCATTAACAAAGCCGAACTGGGTAGGATCCATTGTCTGTAGGTCCCCAATATCTTTATTTATGAGGTCCATGATGATCCTTTCCATAGCTTTGCAGACCAAGCTAGTCAGGCTTATGGGGCGATAGTTTCCAGGATCCGTTGAGGCACCACCTTTATGGAGAGGGACCAGTGTTGCTGTATGCCACTCTTTGGGCACATATCCTGTAGTAAGGCTGAGACTGAACAGTAGCTTTATGTTTGGGTTTAGCTCTTCTTGGCGTTCATGTAGGACGCAGCCCGGGACACCGTCTGGTCCCATTGATGCTGTGTTTTTTGCTTTGGAGAGGGCAGCTCTTACCTGAGCATCTGAGATGTCAGGGGGGCAGCACTCTGCTTGGATAGATATTTGCCCTTTTGGTGGGGAGTGGGGGGAGAAGTTTGCGCTGAACCTGTCAGCTAGGATGTTGGCAATGTCTGTGGGTTCAGTGTATTTTTTGTCATTTTGGACTAATTCTGAGCATATCTGGGAATTACTACCCAGGTTCCTAACATAACTAAAGAAAGCCTTGTGATTATCCTTAGTGTCATGTGCAATTTTTCTCTCGAAGCTGGCCTTAGACAATTTTATGAGTGCCTGTAGTTTTTTGCTAATACTGATCAGTGATGCCTTCCCTTTTTGGGATTTTGCTCTATCATTTAGTAGCTTCCTCCTTCTATTGTATAGTTTGTTTATGGTTGGGGTCCACCAGACAGAACGTCTGCCTTTGGAGGATTGGGTCTTGGTTTTATTTGGGATCGCATGATCCATGCATTCCTGAAGGTGTTCATAGAATGCGTTTATAAAGGATTCTGCGGTCTGGGCCGTATTTTCCACAGGCCCGGGGGCTTTGAAGGATTCCACCTCGGTTTTGAGGAGTGTGAAATTTGCTTTAGAGAAGTTTTTCACTGTGGTTTTCTGGGCAGGGGGTAGGGTTGGGATGTGAATATCCAGTGAGATTAGTTTATGGTCTGACCTTACCAGTGAGGGATACACTTCTGGTCTGGTGCATAGAGTCCCCATGTTGGTGATGATCAGGTCCAGTATGTTTTCCCCTCTTGTGGGAGTGGTAACAAGTTGTTCCATAGCATTGGAGTTTATAAATTCTAGGAACCTTTGGGCTAGGGTGTTGGAGCTAGAGTAATGCTCCCAGTCTATGTTTGGGTAGTTGAAGTTGCCCAATATAATGGTGTTTGGAGAGACCTTCATATTTTCCAGTGTTCTCAGGAAGGCCGAGTGGGGTTCCTGGGTTTGGGAGGGTGGTCTGTAGCAGGCTATAAACTGGAAGGCAGTTTTACCCACTGTTAGTTGCACATGGATAGTCTCTGATGCTTCGTGCTTTGCCACCAACCTGGAGGTGTGGGTATCTTTGATGAATATTGATACTCCCCCTCCTTTTGTGGTTCGGTCCAAGTTTTGGGGCCGAAAAGCATGGTATGAGGTATAACCTGGTAGTGTTGGGGTGCTGTCAGGAGCCCTGAACCAGGTTTCTGTTACTGCACAGATATCGATGTTCTCCATGCTAAGGAGAGTTTCGAGTGCGTGCATCTTGAGGTTTAGACTTCTGGCGTTGAGTAGCATTACTCTTAGTTTCTTATCCCTTGTGATACCTATGGAGGTGGGTTTGTCTTTTGAGCCTTGCCTAAAAAAGGCACTATGGGGGTAGCAAGAGCCTTTGCCAATATCCGAAAGCCCAGGGGTGACAGGTGCAAGCCATCCCTAGCGAAGCATCGTGGCTTGTCGAGCATATCATCCCAAGCTGACAGGCATTGGATCCCCTTTGAATGACACCAGTACTTAAGCCAATTGTTGAAACTGATCATCTTGTCTTCATATTGTGGCATCATTCTTGGTGAGGGTAAGATGCTACTCAAGGTCAGGGTCATACCGGCCTGGGCTACATGCTCAGAGAGCTCCTTTATGTCTCTTTTCATGTAGTCTAGGGAGGTACGTCTCAGGTCATTCACACCAGCATGGACAATGACTGAGTCATATTTGTACTTGCGTTGGAGTGACCTGAGTGCTTGTGTTATGTGGCGGATCCTAGCGCCCGACAGGCTGCTCATCATGACCCTCTCCTTGTTCAGCCTGGTGAGCGGGACGTCAGTGTGCCTGACAATAGTGTCTCCTATTACAAGTGTATCAAGTGTGTTATTTAGTCTTAAGGGCTGTGACTGTTCGGCACACTGGCTTTGTGAGATATGTGTTGCACGTGTTTTGTTTTGGGGTAGCGGTTGCTTGGGTGTCTGCTTTGGAGGTCTCTGCTGCTTTGGCAGATCTTTATTTAGAGCCTCCGAGTATGTTTTTATGTGATTATGTGTTTGGTTTGCTGACGTGGTAGGTCTATGTGAGACTGGAATTGTAGTGAGTGTGGTTTCCTTCTCCTCCTGACTGGTTATGCCAGTACTGAGTTGAGAGAGCTTAGCCTCCAGTTTGGCTATATGGTTGCATCTCTCACATGTGTTGGAATTTGTTGGGAGGAGCAGAGGGTTGTCTGTGTACATGAGGCAGTTGTAACATTGCCTCAAGATTCCCAGATTCACCAGCTAGACCGGAGAGGAGATTGACAACTGACCTTTGGACATGCTAGAATAATATTGGGAATTCCTTAATAATTGAAAATAAGGGCCAGTGGGGAGTGAGGGTGTAGTGCTTTTAATTTTTAGTGCTGACTTATATAATTGCTTTAGTGAGCAAGTGCCAGGTAACTTAAGTGCAATGTGTTACAGGTAACTTAAATGCAAAAACGACAAACAGTAACTTTCTTTCAAGTGAAACAAGGAAATAAGTACAGTAAGCAATGCAGATACCACTAATGATCCACAGAAGCGCTGAGAAGCCGCGTATTAGGTGGAATTAGCGTTCCAGGGAAATAACAAGCAAACAAACAACAAGCATATAAACAAAGCTAGATTCAGCAGGCCTGGATCTAGTCTATGCTACAGCAAACAAGGTGTACCAATTTCAATAAGATACAGTTCAAATATTCAGGCACTATAAACCTTTAACCAGAAATTCCCAGCTCAGAAGGGCAGAGTCCAGCCTCTTCTCACACAAGAGTGCAGACCATGAACCTTCTTAATGTAAAATAACTGGCCTGAAGCCCAAGTGCTTAAACCAGAACTAATACACTTTAAGAATAACAGACACTGGGCTCTCAATCAGCAGTTCCCAACTTAGAAGGATGAAAGCTACCTGTCCTGCCACCACAGTGCATGCCACAAACCTTCCTAATGTAAAACAACTGGTCTGTAGCCCAAGTGCTTAATCCAAAAGACTTAGAATGATAGCTACACTTTAATCAAGTTACTACCAAGCAGTAATAAATACAATTGAATACTTTAGAGAATG